>NC_057885.1:5010104-5310104 GCF_019740435.1 Gambusia affinis | reverse complement strand
GCCAGGCCCTTCCACTGCTGTTGGTGATGATGCAGCGTTTTCCTACTGCAAAACCTCTCCGCTGTTCTTTACAAAGTCTTACAGGCTGTGAAAGTTTCAGAAGGACCCATGCAGAGATTCGTCAGCACCGACTGAACCCTGCTGACCGGACGGTGCTGAAGAAGCACCATGGAGAACACCGGCGACTTGGCAAGGACTCGTCCTAATGCTGTTTGTGACTCGGACTGCTGGAAGAACCAGCTGTGTCCACGCAAGGCACTGCAGACGAGTTCATGATCCGCCAGTCGAACCCCATCCAAACGTCAATCCACCTGATTGCAGCATTACTACACACAGTGTGTAGTAACTATGTCACTCTAATGGTGCATTCAAGTGTTAGAAACCTCTGAACTCAAAGAAAGAAGACACCTGGAGGAGATCCTGCCAATCGCCTTCGACTCAGGCAAAAGCTCTAGACTAGGGATTGTCTGCAGAAGCTCCTGTCCACGTGCTTCATCAGCGTCATCCTCCTTCCATGAGGGTGGTGGTTGGTGCTGCCAGAGACATTCTCCACCTTTCAGAGAACCAGGTTTCTTAAACATCAAACACAACTCTGTAGTTTTATATGTCAATGCAAAAAAATGTCTTAAAACCCCCCAACATCAAATCATTAAGTAAATAAAGATTTAAATATAATCCTTTCAGCCTTTTTCAGAGTTTTTCTTTTATCTTTTGGAATCGTAGAAGTTTTACATTTGATGGGGTTTTTTTACTTCTTGCTATTAAGGTGCAACTTTGGTCCAACCACAGCAGCATTTCCGTTGCCATCTACTCTTTCTAATGAAGTGGAAAGTTTCACCGTTGCAGCAGCATATCGTCATCGTGTAAACCACCAACACCTCCTCTGTCATTTGACACCTCCACGCCTTTTTTAATATTTTAATATTTATAAAAGGCAGCGCTGCAGCCCCCTGTTTGTTCATAAGACCCAGAGCGTCTCTATCATCGCTAACAGAGGAACATCTGGTCATCATGAAGACTGCCAACATCCTCCTGCTCTGCATGCTGGGAGCCACTCTGCTGTCCACGGTCCTCTGCCAACGTAAGTTCACCTGGAGACGACGCTTCTCTCATCAGCATCATTCAATTAAATTTTACTTTTTAATTTTGTGCTTTTTTGCGCAGCAAAAAACAAAAGGAGTTCTGATTCTGATTCAATTCAAATTCAAAGTTAGTTTATTGATCCCAAAGAGAAATTAAACATTGTTGTAACTCATGTTCATTCTTCAATTCTTCAACATTTTCAGATTCAGTTGGTCCCGACGAATGCTGCTTTAAATTCTTCAGATTCCCAGTGGACCAAAATCGCATCTCTTCATATTTCATGACTGATAGTCGCTGCTCCTTGACAGCTGTTGTGTAAGTTCTGATGACTGAGTTCCTATTATTCTCTGAATGTTAATTATTCTGCTTTATTTTTGACTTTGCTTTAGTTTTATTGAAATCAAAGTTCATTTACTATTTTTATCCTTCTTTTGAGAAAAAATGTCTTTGCTTTCAGCTTAATAGGAAAAAGAGGACGTAACATCTGTGTTGATCCAAGTCAGCCCTGGGTGAAGAATATTACGGACTATCTGGACAGAAACTCCTTTTAAAGTTGCTGCCATTTGTCCTGATTTAAAGTCCAATAAAACACATTTGGCAAAGTGATCATGTTTTTAGTATCAGAATTATTCTGTTTCCAATAATCAAAGATTTTGCTTTTAAATATAATCACTGTTGATGTTTTTATCATTTCTTTGGAAGTTTTGTTCATGAACTATCAGTGACTGGAACCATTCAGATTTCTGTTGAATTCATTTTTACTTCTCTGATTCTGTTTTCATAATTTTCTCTAATCAAACACAAAATCAACAAAAATGTTGCTGGATGTTTTCCTTTGCTTGCTTTTGTTCAAAAATAAACCCGACTCTTATCTAAAGGTTCAGAGTTTTCAATCTTTATTCTTGTTTATTTTGTTGTGATGGTTTATTTCAAGGTGCTAAGACATGAAAGTAGGTAAAGAGAGAGAGGAACATGCAGTGAAGGTCAGCAGACCGGGAATCGAACCTGTGACGGACTAAGGCCTCCTAAAGTGGGTTGTGCTGAACCTCTGCACCACCACAGCATCCTGAGGTTTTAGTCCTAAAAAATAATATTTTATTAATATTATTAAGTTCCCTTTTAAAGTCACAACTTATCCAGCAACATAAAACTCACTATTTTATTTCTGTTTGCTGTTTAACTGAAGTAACTGCAGGTCCTGCAACAGATGACCTTGGCTCACTTTTACCAGCAGGGGGCGAAAATGAGAAATTCTGCTCCTATATTAAAAATATATTCAAACTGAAGACATTATTGAACATGTTACAAATAAACACATTTAATTTACTGGATTTATTTAGGAGTTTTAGAGGAAAAGGGGCTGAATACAAAAGCACAGCACTATTTCTACGTGTATTTAGTCTGTTTCCAATCTAACAAATTCATTTAAAACGTATTTAATTTACTGGCATTTTAAAGAATTTACTTGTTCCATCCTTAAAGTTCATCCCAAAATAAACATTTAAAATAGAGATCTGTTACGGGGTTTATGTCTTCAGCTCACTGATGCTCACTGACTTCATGCTTTTTTTTGGTGGACCCACAGCATTTCCTCTTCAATCTACCACTCTGTCTAACCAAGTGGAAAGTTTCACAGTCTCAGAGACTTTCTGTGTAACCACAGAGACCCTGCCTCTTCTAACACCAGGTTTTGATGAAGGCAGCATCGGCCTGATGTTTGTTCAAACCACCTAAAGCATTTCTATCATCGTTAACATCTGGTCATCATGAAGGCTGCCACCATCCTCCTGCTCTGCATGCTGGGAGCCGCTCTGCTGTCCACGGTCCTCTGCCACAGTAAGTTCACCTGTAGACGACGCTTCTCCCATCAGCCGATTCAATTCAGTCTTCTTTTTAAATTTTGCTGTGCTGTCTTGAGCAACGACAACAAAAGGAATTGTGATTCTGATTCAGTTCAAATTCAAAGTTCGTTTATTGAAGGGATATTAAACTTTGTAACTCATGTTCATTCAAAATTCTTTATTTACTGACGGTGTCATTTTCAGATTCAGGTGGTCCTGAAGACTGCTGCTTTGAATTCTTCAGAAACCCGGTGAACAAAAAGTTCATCTCTTCATATTACAGGACTGATTCCCGCTGCCCCACAAAAGCAGTTGTGTAAGTTCTGAGAACTGGGTTTCTGTTAATATCTGTGTATTATAAAGCCTAAAATGATCCGTTCTGACTTGGTTTAATTCATGTTAAAAGTGAAGCTCGTTTATTTCCAGTCCTCTTTTGTGAGAAAAAAAACAACAACTGTATTTTATATTTTTTGTCTTTCAGCTTAATAACAAACCGGGCGCGCCGCATCTGTGTGGAACCAAAGGAAATGTGGGTAGAAAAGATTGTTAAGTTTCTGGAGAAGAGGACCATGTAAAGGATCTGCCTGTTGTTCTGCTTCATAAGATCATGTGATAAATAATAACATGCATGTGTCAATGTGATCATGATTTTGGTATTACAGCTTTTCCATTTCAAGTAAAGATTTTTTTATTTGAATATTCCATTGTTTGCCTTTTCTAAAATCAGTAGTATCTGGAATGTTAATTGTAGTCTGCATCATAATCCCACTGTAATGTGATGTTTCTTGCTTGTTAGTGATGTTTTTGTCACTTTAAATTGTTTTGTTGCTGCATTGTGCTCTAAAAATAAACTTGTCTTACCTTCCATCAATCTCTACCAACACCTTTAGTTCTTCCTGCTGCTTCTACTGGGTTCTATTTCCTGGATCATTGCAGCAGCATCCCTCTAGAGAAGTGAAATAACTTCTGGAGAAAAAAAATTATGGTCAGAAAAGACAAAAACAACAAGTAGTAAGTTAAGGTGAAGCTTTCAAAACCATGAAGCGTTCTTACAATTTGAATCAGTGGCTGGCAAGAAAATTGTTATACATAAATATAACATATTTAAATATATTTGAGAGTCCATGAATAGTTCAGAGAGAGAATCTGCAAGATCACAATAACAACATTTAGCAGAACGACAGCGACCTGAACGATCTGCTGCAGGCTACAGTCGACAATAAGGCCTTTTCATGTGTGTGTGTGTGTGTGTGTGTGTGCGTGTGTGTGTGCGTGTGTGTGTGTGTGGGTGTGCACAGGTGTGTGTGTGTGTGTGTGTGTTTGTGTGCAGCCATGCTAAACATTTTTAGACCACAAACCCAACAGGATACGTTCTGCTCAATGTGTGACTATGTGACGCACCAGGGGCAGTTTGTTCACCTCGACTCTCTTCAAAGGCAAATAAAAAATATTCAGAGACAAAATGTGCATTGAGGATCTTATAGTCACACTTTGCAGAGTTGAACGACTGATGATGATGATGATGATGATAATGATGATGATGATGATGAAGGAATGGAGGAACGGACCAGAGGCCACTGGTTGGTCAACAGACATGAAGACTCGTCTGTCTTAATGGTTGTGTTTGGTTTCCCTAAAGGTGATGCTTTGCTGTCACCATGGCAACCGAATATACAGCTCTGGAAAAAAATTAAGAGACTTCTTAAATTGATCAGTTTCTCTGATATTCCGCTTTATAGGTATATGCTTAAGTAACATGAACATTGTCTTTTTATTCTATGACCTACTTCTAAGCAAAAATGTAGCATTAACTAGCAGAATATGAGAAATGGTGAAAACAATGAAAAAGATGCAGTGCTTTCAGACCTCAAATAACGCAAAGAGAACAAGTTCAGATTCGTTTAGAAACAACAACATTGATGTTTTAAACTCAGGAAGAGTTCAGAAATCGACGGTAGGTGGAACAACCAGGAAGTTTTCAGTGGAGCTCTTCACTTTTTCTAGAGCTGTAGCTGCACAACACGTCCTGCTGACATGGGCATTTCAAAGTAACATATATGACTGGTTTCATAGTGCTGTACTGATGGTGTGTGTGGTTTGGGAGTGTTGGGTGATACTTAGACACATGAAATTCCCTTCGTGGGTATTAATAAAGCATTGGTCTGTCCGTTTAGCAACAGGTATGTCAGTAAATGGCTGAAACTGGTTGTCAGTGTTATGAGGTTTATCACATTGAGTAGGAAAGTGATGTGGTTTGTAAAAACAGTCGAGTCGGTGTTGTCAGAGCTGGAAAACACCTGCTGGTTCTGACAAAGATGCATTTAATTTGTTTCTAAATAAATGAATGTTCCTCTATTCAATTCAGATCTTTAAGTCTTTAAGTGTAACATCTTGAAACTTGCAGAAACCTCATCTCTACTGATCTATCTGGTTTTCTAATCTTTTCATTTTGTCTTACCAAAGAAGTTATTATAAGCCTGAGCAATGAAGAAACAGATCACTAGAGCAGATGAATACATGTTTTTATTTTGTATTTTAGATGAAACCAACAGATACAGCAGATCAGTTTGGAAAACATCAGAAAACAAGATCAAATCAAAACCGGTTTCCAGTGAGGTTAACCCATCAAGATAACAAAACCACTGAAACACAGCCAGATAAATGACTCCGCTTGGAAGCAAAAACCTTTGAACGGGTCCATCAGAATAACAAGCTGAGCCGTCAGAACGCCGCAAATGTTCTCCAGCTTTTATGAGGGATGAAACAAAGCAGGGAAAGGTGAGAGGATGAGCAAGAGGTTCACTTCAAGTCCTTTTCATCCAGATGCCTCATCATGTTTTCAACCCACAGGAGACTTGGATCCACGCAGATGTGACGACGATTTTGCTCTGTGACCAAACTAAACAAAGAGGAAGGAGATTTGAAAAAAAGAATACCGTCAATACAAGGCCTGGGATAATGTCGATATGAAACATGTCTAGTAGCTTTAAGCATTATTGACATTATTCTTCTCATGATTTCCCTGAGAGAAAATCCCTACCTACCTATTTGTTTTCTTAGGACTCATTCAAAACCTGACTGACATGAACCCAGTTTGGAGTTTGAGTTACTCACATGACTGCAGCCTTGGGACAGCGGTGGTCGGTCAAGTAGTACGAGCGGATGGCCGTTTTTCTCATCTGCCGTCGATAGAATTTGAAGCAGCAGTCGTCGGGTCCAATTCCATCTGAGGACAAGAAGATCACAGTAAACGAATCGTCTGACAGCCTGAAGAAGCAGCTGGAGTCCGGCTGTGATCTTACTGCTGCAGAGGACTGTGGACAGCAGAGCGGCTCCCAGGATGCAGAGCAGGAAGACGTGTTCGGCCTTCATGATGACCAGATGTTCCTCCAGAGGTGTTGATGATATTGAAGACTTATCCAACGTCTAGGGGGCATCAAGGTTCAAAATGGAAAGGAGGAGTGACAAGGTGTCAGTGGGGTTACAGTAGGAGGGTGTGTGGTTTTGAAGAGGCTGCATGTGAAACTTTCCACTGAGTTAGAAATGCAGTACAGAGGGGAAGCAGCCGCGGTTTGACCAACTCTGCATCCGTCGAGCGAGACGGTGACGGAGCACAACATCAGTTCTTACTAAACAATTAGAGAAGCAATACAAAGATGACATCGAGATTCAGATGTTGCGTTTGCTGCACGTTTCCATTGACTTTCCTATTTCTCCTGCTTCTGGTTTGAAAACCCACCCAAACGTCTCGAACCGATTCCTGATCAGGTTTATCGAGAACCAATACGACTATTTCACAACAAAAAATGAACTCAACCTGAATCAACTTCATTGTCCTACTTTGTACACAGAGGCGACGAATTTCAACAAGGTTTTACTTATAAAAACTATATTTCTACATTACTGCTGGGCCCAACACGACTGAAAAGGACTGAACTGCATACAGAAACCGATAAATACTCAAGACTCCCAGAATGCACTTATTAAACGTTCTTGATGGCCAAACCCAAAGCAACTGTTGAACAAGCATTGTTGATGATTTCGTTTCTTGACCAAACAGTCACAGATTATATTGGTGCTTCCAGATTTCCTTCCATTTGCAGGTGATCTCATTTGTTGTGGCTTCTTGGCGAACCTTTAAACACAAAGGTTCATCTCTCTCCAGTCTGTATTGGACGTCCTCACCACACATGGTTGTCTCTTTCTGTGGTTGCCTTGATCTTGAAATGACACAACATGACCCAGTTTGGACTCAAACAGAAGAGAGATTTCTGAGAGGTTCGTCTACGGAGGAATTACTTCCACATATGAGGAAAATAAAGCTTTTTTCACATAACTGGATTAAATGTCCTAAATTATTCAGTTTACACTCGTGATGCAGTCGTTCAGATTTTGATTCCTGGTTTCGACGCCCCGATCCTTGATGTATATTTTCTACATATCGCAAGTGGAGCATTATAGTGAAAGCTGTATTTGCTCCACTTGCCAAAGTAAATCTGTTGGGTTGTGGTAAGAAAAGGTGCAGCAGCAACAGGGAGATGTGTTGCCGTTGTCAAGTAGAATCCCTTCATGGACCGAGGATGGAGTTGATGCATCCAGAGCCGCTACGTACGGATGAATCCTACGCAGGGCATCGTATCTGCGTTAGAGACAAACAACTGAACTGATATTAGTAAGAGGGAATTTAAATACGCCGCCCCTTCACTGTGGAATGACTATCAATGAGTCTAAAATTTGTAGGAATATCAACATGAAATATCAAGAAAAAACTGCAACATCCTCAAAGCAAATGAGAGAATGAGATGAGTCGGCACAAATTACACAAAGACATATTTCTAAATGCAAATTAACACATTGCCATGCATTATTCCAGAATGAGGAACAATCCATGACGTTTTTCTTTCTCGGTAAATTCCACTTATCCTTCGTAGTTCTAGTGACTGCTTTAGGAAAAAGTGACTGACTAGGCAAATGTTAGTAAACCTAGTCATTGTCCAGGTTTGTCTTGTTTTAATGCAACGTTTGCAATTTTGAAGACAAGAACATTTTTTATTAAATGACCTGCTTAAGTTGAGCCCAACTTGGTGATAACTTAGTGATCCAAAGTCCTCTTTCCAGATGAAAACATGAAGGATTTGGAAACCAAGGTCTGAGTTTTTAGAAAAACGGTGATTTTACAGAACCCTCGTTGGTCAGAGTTGACAGTAAAGTTTCTACAGACGGTGAAGGTTTGGAGAGCAGTCTAGCACCTACTAGGACATTTTAGAGGAACTTTTGGTTCCTTCTGTTGACAAGCTATATAGAGATGCTGATTTCATTTTCTAGCTAGGACTTGGTACCCAGCCCACACCGTCAAAGGTACTAAAGCTGCTTCAGTGGCCGCGGTGATACTGTTCTTGATTGGCCAGAAACTCTCATGACCTGAATCCTGTAGAGAATCTTTGGCGTAACGTCAAAGATCCTCCACAAAGGAAGAGGAAGATGAGAGGCACCAACCCAACAATACGGATGATCAACTTGGGCTTCCATTATACCTCAACAGAACCACAGGCTGATCTTTCTCGTAACCAAAGTGTCAAAAAATAGTTCTTTTCACAATCAAATTGTTTATTTTTTTTAAATCTGTAGGTTTAACAAAGACTCAAAAAAACAAAACAGGAGGGTATGTAGAGCTTTTTATTATGATAAAACCATCATTTATGTACACTTTCAAGTGAGAAAAGTGTGCATGACGACCCTCAGTCCTCAACAACACACGGGTCTAGAGACAAAAAACAAAAGTGACGATATAAAATAAAACCAACAAATCAACCTGATTACTGAGCCAAAGAAAATGACACTTCTGATGGAGTATTTTTTTTGTGTGTTTTAAGTGCCGTGGATTAAAGAAAGGACAGGTAGTGTTGATGGATAACACCAGGTTTCACCTTTAATGTAACATGTTAGAAACCAACATCTTTGTGCAATTTCCTTCTTACCACAGAGCACACATTACAGAGAAAAGATCGGCAACGTCAGTGCGAACAACACGAAAACAAAAAGACGGAAACCCGTTTAACCGTGACCGATGACATGAAGTGATGATGCGAGGCACAACTCAATGCAAAGGCTGACATGTTTGTGCAAAAAGCTTTATTGCAGTCCTGTGTGGTTTCTTAAAAAACCACTGAAGAGGAGTTGAATGTTGGTTGGAAGGGTGCAGAAAGATGATGATGTGAAAGCAGAAAAGAAACACAAAACCATATAGAGACAGCCAAAAGAGATGTGTGAGAAGAATCCGACAAGTCAGAACCGATTTTTGGTTTCAAGTCATCTCAAGACTTCGGTGTATTTAGAGCGTGGTCCCACGGAGAGGAGATTTTCACAGAAAACAAAAGCAGCCTCTCAAAAAAAACAAAAACAAAAAAACCAAATAATAATAATAAAATCAGCAGCAAAACAAGCAAGAGGACACACTAATTTTATCCACAGTTGACCTTCATATCCAATCAGATTTCTATGCTTTCAACCTGATTAGATTAAAAATGGGACTTAAATTTTATTTTATGTTTTTAAATCAAGGAAAGTTTCAAGAAATACGTGTTTAGTTGTTTTATGTGGATCCTTAAGACGTTTCTTTAACTTTACAGATGACAGGAATGTAAATGCAGGCGTCACCTGGTTACGATGGGATGACACGTTTACCACAGTGTGAATCCACTGTGAAGGCCACAGAAGTCTCACTGAAGCAGAGCCAACATCTGATCTCCAACATCCAAGGCTTTTACAGCCAGTTGTACTTCGAATGCATCCTGCTGCGCTTTGGAGCAGCAGAGTTTAAACCAGGAGCAGCAGTGTAGTGTGTGTTTAGGTGGGGGGAAGTTTCTGGATAGAATTTGAATTCACAGCTTCTTAATTCACACTTTAAAAAAAAAAAAAAATAATAATAATAATAATTTTGCAATAAAGTTCTGGAAGAATTTAGCTACAACTTTCCCTCACTTTTAAAGACAAATTGGCTGACAAATTGTAACTGCAATCCGAGGCAGGCTTTAGAAAGCGCCGACATGGGCAGTAGCCCAGGGCTCCGAGTTGTGTGGGTGCAAAAAACAAACAAAACAAAACAAAAAACGGCCCTGACAGCAGGAATAATTATTGAATCTTAACATTTCTCGTTTTTACTTGCATACTATGATAACTGTGTCTTCAAAATACATTTGGAGCCTGTCCCAAAAGGTGGGAGGAGACTGGTCCAAAAGTGGGATGGGCCTCCCCAGCTGCAACTTCAAGATCCAATATGGCTGCCTCATGGAAGAAAGTGCTAAAGGAAAATGTAAGCAAAATAGTTTGTTGGGAAACTTCATTAATTCATGCATTCATGTTTAAAAGAATCAATGACCTGTTGCAGCTTATTTATACTTTATATTAAAGCTCTTAAAGTGTCACCATCAGCCCCTGATGGCTCTTTCTTGGATTTACAGCATCAGTGAGGCAGAATTTGCACATTCTAAACTGCAGATCTTGCTTGAGAATCCAGAGTTCATTTTACTATCACAACTATCATCTGGTCAAATTTTAACAAAGACGAATAAAATGTTTCTTTGATCACTTAGTAAATCAAGTAAACCGGTCCCGCCTCGACAGTAAAACACAGTTACACGTGTCGGTTTGTCTGATGCAACATGTTCACACACCTCTCACTAGCTGAGGAGGAACGTCGCCACAGCCTTCATTTCAATTTTATGTCTCGTCACATTTTCGATAAATATTAAATAATCCCACAAAAAGACTTCGCACACCAGGACACTACAAAGCTGAAATGTACCACAAACACATTAAAAGCAAGAAAAAGAAATCTACGTCTGCAGTGTTTAGACCAACTTTTCCACTATTTTTTTTTTTTTCTAAAGTTAACCCAGTTTTATTGATGCACCTGGGAAAATAAAAATTATTTCTCAGGCAGCTTATACGACCTCAACAAAGAGTTTTCAGTACTTACATGTTGGATAGAAGCTGCAGAGTCAGCATGTGATCGAGTTGCAGCTTTGTGGATTTTAACGCGACAGAATGGAATGATTCAGAAAACAAGCCTGACTAATTAAATAAAACACACGCAAACACACCATGAGGGAATGATAAATGTGCAAACAGAATCCACTGGCCACATTTTAAACTAGCAAGGTCTTTTTGAAAGCAAAAGGTGGAAATTAAAAATGAGAGCGATGTTCCCTGACTGGTACACATCTAGAAAAAAAAAGGGGAAAAAAAAGGGGAAAAAAAGGGGGGGGGTTTGTGGTTCTCGTCAAGGTAACCAGAGGAAGAAAGAGACAAGACGAGTGGAACGTGGTTCAGGTAGCCGACAGCAGAGGATCCGGCGCCGGGTGGAGGGACTGGTGGAGTAACTTCAGTGGTTTCCTCCCTCCGCCTGAGGAGATCTGAGTCAGCCTGGCGTTCATGACAGTGGGAGTGCGATACAATCTTCACCGTTTCCCAGCTACAGTTTCCAGTTCACTGCTGGGCTTCGTGGTGGGTGTTGGGGAGTAAAACAGGAAAATAAGGCCTCGTATTCCTTTCAGCTCCCGGAGCTTCCTGACCGGCAGACCCTCCTGGTGGATGCTGGTTTAGGGTCTGAGCGCCGACACGAAGGAGAGCCCCGTCGCAGCAGCTACAGTAGTTCAGTCCCCCCACAAGCTGATGGGAGGCAGGAGAGGAGAGGGTGTCTCCGTCTCTTTCAGGTGCAGGATGCCCTGAAAGCTGGAGGATTAGTGTGTGACCTTCCCTCTGACCTCAGCTCAGCGCCTCGGCTCCGGACAGCCTGGCTCCAGATCTCTTCTGCTCCGTCAGCGTCTGCAGGACCTGCGAGGATGGAAGGCGGCAGAGGCGTGTTTATACTCTCTTGCTTCTCACAGGTGGCATGGAAAAATAAAATAAAGCAGAAAAGCTTTCACACACCTCACGCTTTTCTAATTGTGTCTCTAAAATGCTAAAAATAGTCAAAGGAGTAAAACAGACAGGCGCATGAATTAGAGAGCATTCAGTTCAAGAACACTTTAACCCTAAAGGGAGATTGACGTCTTAGAGGCATTGTTACAGCGGCTGTAACAGTCTGTGCTACAGCGGCTCCGAAGAAGCCTCTGACTGAACACTTTAAAATCTGAAATGTATAAATGTGTGAAAAATGGTAAGGGGAACCAACAACAGAATTAACAATGGACGATGCATTGGCATCACATCCTCCGTTGTGTTGGTGTATCACATACATTAATGTTTAATGTTGTAAAAAAAAGTCTAAGGAGAGTGAATCCTTTAACGATGCACTGTGAAACAGACGCAGCGGACGAAGCAGTACCTGGGCCCACTTCCTGTTGCGGCTGGCCATGTGAACGGCTGCGATGTGCTGGAAGAGCTGGTCAGGGGGGATGAGGTCAGGCAGGCGGGTGAGGAACTGAGCCATGTGGATGAAGTCCATGGAGGTCAGGACGTCCTGGTAGAGGCGCAGCACGCCCAGCGCCGTGCGGAACAGGAACTCCTCGCCGTCCCTGCAGAACACGTCCCACACCCGGCACGCCAGGTCCAGTGGCAAAGACTTACTGTACAGTGTGAAGATCCTGGGAGGGAAGGAAGGAGGAGGAAGACTTTAATGGCAGCCAAAATAAAAACTGCGTCTCTCTGCAAGAGACAACAGAGGCAGCCAATAGTTTATTTAGGGATAATCAATTAATTTACATTCGTGATATCAATACACTACCACCAGAATTAACTGGAAACTTTTAGACCAGGAATCATCGTCTGTTCTGAGTGATCAGAAAGAATTTACATGGTGCTAAAAATCATGATGTGAACTCATTCAAGACAGCTTGGGACACTTTTGTTTTCCTGCACTAGTTTGGGAGTCTGAACACATCTGACTCCCCTAACCATCGCCGATTAAAGAAAACAAACAACAGGAGCGATTTTTCTGGGGTGCAAGGTTTGTTTTGATCAATTGTTGCCCCGATTGAACCTGTTAGCAAATTGCAAAGATCCAATTATCTCCCACAGACGTCATCAGCAGGTGTTAGCAGTCATGTCTGAAACTGTCGACTTGTAACTTGCAACATGTTTTCCTCATTAAGCACCTGTCTAGCAGCATTTTCATTAAAAATGTGAGCAAAATTTTCAATACTCTGGTCATGTTGAAAAAAGAAAGCAATTTTGCAACAGCAGGCCAAAAAAATTAAGAAAAAAAGTCACAGAAATAAACCTGGTCATAAATAAGTTGCTGTACACAAACAGGGATGAATGAAGTTTTTCTATCGCAGTTCTGCAAAATGCCCAAATTTCAACACTGCTAAAAAAAAATTAAATAAATAAAAAAATCCTGGCTCAAAACCTTCTTATTGTAAAAATGTGAGTTCTTTGAAAACTGCCGTTGCCATTAAGTGAATTTGGTTTTCTAACTCCATTTTGTGCAATTCTACGCTCAACACAAATAAAGCCACGGATGAAAATTCTGAGTTTGTGGTTTGACACCTCAGTGTTTTATACCTCATTAAACAAACAGTGTGATAAGAAATGTTTATTCCACCTCTCTAGCAGAGAGATGGAAAAAAATGATATCTGACATTATCAGCCAACGTTATTTTACTTTATTATAAAAAGGGGATGCACATTTAAGTGTGGTTAAAACTGTACCCTCTCATGGGAGGAGTTGTTTGAGCAGCAAGTGAGAGTGAACAGAATTTCCTCCGGTGGAGGGTGCAGACCACTAACACAGACCGATGTGCAAACTGAGCCCATCCTGTTTTCTCAGAAACCCAGCTGAGGTTCTGAATGTGACCCGCAGGCAGCATGAAGTTCCCCTACAGCAACATGGAGCGCAAAGTTTACACTGCATGCAGGTGAACACATCACCAGCTCCACATGCCGACTGACGGAGCAACTTTAAGACTTGGGCCAAAACTATCTAAAGCACCCAGGCAAGTTCAGAGTAGGTCAATTAAAGAAAAGAAAGAAAAAAAAGCTGTAGAAACGTGTAAAAGTGACAAACTCACCAGTCAATTAAATAAATATCAGGAGTCAAGCTGTTTTTCTTGAAATGTGCAAAGAGCTTTGGTAGATTTTCTTCAAAGAACACTTCAAACGCTGCAAAGTACGTCAGCATCTGGAAACAGGAGAGAGGGGAAACCATGGAAACAAACCAAACTGTTACCAAGATACCAACATTCAACAGTCATTGCATAAGATAGAGCAGGGATGCACCAATCCACTTTATTGGCTTCCAAACCGATATCTGAAATTTATCCAATTCAGATAAACAGTTGAATTGACTTAAACAGTCTCGTTTTCTTAAAAAACACTGAAGTAAACGTACTGAATAACTCATTTATCTGATAACTCAGCAACAGAGCCGCACACTTAAATACAGCAACAGCTTCACAAGCTTCATCACATGTAAAAATAACAACCTTAATTTATTCAGTGCAATTAGAAGTATCACAACCATGGTAAAAATAAAGAAACTGATAAAACAAAAATAGATTGCCTACATTGGTCACACATGTAAAAATAAACTGCAGCAAACCTTTCAAATGGTTCAGACAGAGCAATAAAGATTTCTGAATATTATGGAAAATAAATTATAAGACATGATGTCGCTTAGATCCAACCTTATGGCTCAGGAACATTGTCACCAATACTCAATATAGATTCTTTTCACCCCAATATTGGGATAGATACAGATATTAATATCTGATGGGTAAATCCCTAAAGTAAAGTCCCCTGTGTAGTTTTTGAGAAACCCTTTAACTCCACTTCCTACCCAAACAATTGGTCAGAACAATATGAAGTTTGTAAAGAGGCCTCCCCAACGTGTGATTTTTATGTATGTATGATGTGGTTTCTGAGTGTTGATGTGTGTGTGTGTGTGTGTGTGTGTTTTACTAACAAGGCTGTGGTCGACTCTGAAGAAGGCCATCTGACAGGGCTTGTTGAGCAGGTTGGCGAAAGCTATGAAGGCGTCGGCTGTGTCCAGGTTGAGGATGAGCACGGCGGCGATGAACGACATCCCCTGGACCTGAGCACGACGGAGGCAGTAAGAAGAAATAAAGTTTTAAAAAGCCGTTAACGGGCAACGCTGACAGCCACAGAGGCGAGTCGGAGTGATTCGTGTCTGAGAGACTCAGAGCACGGCCGTGACTCAACACCTGAACTTTCACTCCGTCAATACAAGGAGCATTTATTGCTAATCAGACTGAAAACAGAGGAGATTCACATAAACTGAGGCTGATGCACATAAACTCTACGTGCAGTGGTGGATGCACAGATGTGTGTGCAGAGATGGGTTGGGGTCAGTGCAGGAAGTCACAGTCATTTCTATAAAAGTGTACAAAAACAGCAGCGTAGCGCTGCGGTTGAAGAGCAACAGAGCCGACATCACAGCTGTGACAACCGTGATGCTGTGACTTTTTAATTTCACGGACTGATTCGCTAAAAAGCAAAGCTCAAAAATAAACTCATTTGAACAATAAAGTTCTTTAGTTGTGTCAAAGTTTCTCAATATTTTTAGTTTTCTGTCCTGAGCCCAACATCATTTTAGCTTGAAGTTTGACAGTAAATAATTTTGTGATTTTGAGCTTTTAAAGTCAAAGATTTAATATAGTTTCTGCAGGTTTCACCAATTCAAAATTATACTATGAATGAAATTTAAGACCTGTATCTCCACAGAAATGTGCAAACTTCATCCAGCAACCTGGCAACAAATTTGAACTTTGACACAAAGAAGCTTGCTAGCTAGCATGGGTATGTTAGCAGTGAGTTAGCAGTCAGAGCTCAAAGACAACATCTGAGTGCGACTCAAATATTTGTCTGGCAGAAAAGACCCAGAAGAGAAAAATAATATACAGAATATACATAAAATAATCCTGTGAAGACAAAATTTAAGACATGTGTTATATTACTTTTTTAATGAATATAAAACATATTAAGGCCCTAATTTTAGATACATGAATTTAAAAGTTTTTAAGGATGCACTGACACTCGTATAATATAAACTCATAAAAAGTAATAAAAAAAAAACAATCAACTTGACACATCAAAGTTGATTTGACATCTGTTGAGACTTGTAAAAAAATAATAAATAAATTAAGACTTTTTACGACATCCTGTAATAATAATTTACTATAAAGGAATAAAAAATATTCATTGATTTGACATGTGTTGATGTTTGCTTGTTTTTTTTTAATCAGCCATTTTTTTCCCCATCCTGCGGAGCTAGATTGTGTTTAAGATCAATATTAATCAGAAACAACTTATTAAAAGTTTTATTATTCACCAAAACTAAGACACTATCTGGAAAAATAAAATATAAAATATATATTTTTTTTAACTCAGCAGATCAATTAGAGTTCTTATTAATCACACCAGCAGCGTATTTGGTTGGTTTTGAATTGTTCGTACGCTGCTGAAACTCCAGAGTCGTAGCTGATATCGACTGCTCACCTTTCATAACCTACTCAGCTTCTCCACAGCGCCCACTCAGGTGAAAATCGGATCCGAGAAGCTGACATCTACTTGTACCTACTTAATGATAGAAACGTGGGTGTTGGTGTTGTGTGGGACGCTTGTGCTGCGCTATATTTACCTTTTTACGCTCTACAAGAATTCCTGTGGTCAACAGCAGAAAGTCCATTTAATTTTTCCCTACAGCGTTTCTGCTGTGTTAAATTACAGGGTAAAATATTATGCTAATGCGACGATATTCTAAGAATGTTCCACTGTACTGTGACATGTGGGTATTTCCCCACAGCTGGTAGAGAAGACAGCAAACGGCTGGAGGGAAAATAGCCTTAAGCGACACCTATACTGACGTATCGGATCGACCGTGACCACTACAGACATGGAGGCTGAAAATACAATTAGAAACAGTAACTGTACTCATAATGAAATATCACAATTTAACTAAGTAGTGTGATGAAATTGGGAGTTATAATTTTGCGGTCGTCACATTTTGTTTTAATGACACTTTTAGTGGAATGGCTTCATCCATTGTGCCGGTGCTGTAGAACCAGAATTGGACAATTTGAAACTCAAACTCTGACTTGAGCTCTCATCTGTGTCGAACACAGAAAGAGGCAGAAATGCATAAAAAATAACTGTTTACATAATTAGAATCAGTGGTATAAAATGTGAGCCAATTCTAGGACACTTAGCTCTCATTTCATCTTAATATTTAATTCACAGTCACCCTGCTTGCTCTGTAACTTAGTCTATATATATATTTTATTACTTTTTTTTTTAAAGATATAAAGGTAATTTTATTTATATAATACATTTTCAGCAACAAGGCAATACAAAGTGCTTTACAGGATTTAAAAGGAAATACAAACAAAATAAACCATATGTATATATTTTAGAAAATATATTTTACCATTTAGCATGCCATTTTTCAGATAACATTTTGTCAAGAGAAATAAATAAATCTTGTTCTTCTAGTTCATGAGGGACCAAAATATTCGATTTTCTTTTTGATAAATTTTTTTTTCTTGTCTTGTAAAGAGTAAGTGTCCAAAAAAGTGCTATAAAAATATGATGCACTATTATTATTATTATTATTATTATTATTATTATTATATTCTGTGTATATTATTCTAGTTAATGAGTGTATATACATAGCTCAATAGATTTGTGAGTCATTTTTTATAAGAACGAGATCAAATTGACCCCAACAATGTGTTTAGTCATAAAAAGATGGAGTTGATTTAAACGTGGATTATAAGTATTAGTGTGACTATTATTGTTCCCTTGGGTAAAATTTTATTGTAGTGATATGACAAAAAAAAAGAAAACACCAAAAAAAAAATCTGAAGATACAAACAGAGAAACAAATATATGAAGCAACAGTATAAATATCAATACAAAACCAATACTAAATGACAAATAATCACATGTAAAGGTTTATCTGAATAAAGGCCTGGCCAACAAAATAACTTTTCTATCAGTCATTTTTCTTAACGTCATCCATATATATATGGATGGTAAACAAGCAACATGACAGAGATGAGATGTGATCTCAACACAGGAAGTAGGGAAATGTTTGGACGGACTTACATAGCCGACGTCTGGCCGGTAGCATGTGTACGCTCCCAGAATGCTGTGCAGCACGTCATAATAAGGCCCGCCCTGAACATCAACAGAGAACCAGTAAAGACAAAAGAACCAAGAATGAGCTTCCCTTCTATTTAAACAGCTTTCAACATGGCTCAGCTGTTTAATTGGGTTCAACATGACCGCATCTACATTCTGGACACAACCTTCATGTAGCTTCCCGTCACTCACCTGCTGGAAGATGCAGAGTTGGGGGAAAGTTCTAGAGATGTCCAGCTTGATGAGCTCCAGGCTCGACTCGCGGTCCGAAGAATCTAAAACGTCTTGAAGAAATCGCGTTGTGTCATGTGGGAGTTTTACTTGGATCAGAAATGAAAAACAAAGAAATCCACATTTTACGTTTAGCCTCTACCTTCGGTGTCGGCGGTGGGAACTGCTGTGCTTCTCCACTTCTCCTTCGCCCGGGCCAGACAAATGTTATACAGCTCTGCAGTCAAGGCAGATCAATCGATATGAGAGAGGAGAGGGCAAAGGTTAAAGACGCTGATCAGAATACAAGATGAGAGGACAGAGAGGTGTTTACATTTCAGAACACATTCGTCCTACTTGTTGCTGCCCTCTAGTGTTCAGATCCAAGTACTGAATTTAATGAGTGGAGCACCAGTGACCTCCATCATGTTCAACATTCGCCTCTCATCAGCAGGTTTATATTCCTACAGAAAGTATCTATAAACTGTCCAACAGAGGCATTTAGAATAAAAATCTACCAGCTGAATATTGTGATAAAGGAAAAAGACATTTTGGATTTTTCATGCATCTATTGAGCCTCTGCTATAGTCAGGGCTGGAGATGAAGTGTTATGTTCTTGAAAGTTGCAGAGGAACCTTTGACCTTGTTCTTTCAGAACGACATGGCGATAAACAGAAGCACTGATGTGAACAAAAGCAAATATTTTATGTGCAAAGAATTTATTTTCAACAACATGTTTGTGGATCCATACAGTCACCTTCCTAAAGTAATAGCCTAAGTCATTACACATGGAGATTTTTATAATTACATCCATTACCTGCATATTTATACAGCAGAGACCCTGAAAGCTCACATGTCGTTTCCTGCAGTGTGTAGAGGAGGTTTTATATTTTTAGCAGTCAAACTGCACATTTTCCCCCACAGATGGTAAGTATACTTGCACCAACAGCGCAGATAATTTTTCATACAGTGCATCAGCTAGCTTTGAAAACAGTTATCAAACTTAGCTTCCTCTAATTTTGTTTTACAGGTTAAATTCTAAAGCATTCATTTACTTGGCTGTTTTGTAAACATCCTCACTCCCAACGGGTCTATAGGAACAGGATTATGTAACTTCTCCTATATAGTTAACTCTTCTTACCTAGATTTCAATTAAGTATATCAATGAATTACTCATCCAATAAGAACACAGATTAGTGTTTGAAAAATGACACCACTGCCTCTTTTAACCTTTAACCTGTAGATTCTAGATTTATTTGTCTGCTTCATGTTCTCATGAACTCAACCAGTTAGAGGGGAGCTGGAAGAGGAAACGGGTTGGTGAACTGAACTAGAACTAAATTAAATTAAAACTGAAATGAACAACAACAAAAAAGGACAATAATAATAATGTACCATGTGTGATGTTCAGGTCGTTGCCCACAGCCAGGCTCCACACCTTCCCCCTCACACTTGGAGGGATGCCTTGCCACCAGAGGTCTCTCACCCGCCGGGAGGTACACCTGCAGACAGAAAAGAAAAACTGAACGTTTTTCTCTCCCTTTTTAAAGAATCCATTACCTATTAGTGCCACATGGGGGCGATAATGTCCAACTGCAGCAGCTACTACTAACTCCACTGCCAGAGCAGAAAATAACAGGTAAACCCCAACACAATGCATCTGGCTACTACTTCCTGTTTAGGTTTTCACAACTCCTTTTACTGTTCTGCATGCGTTTAGTTGTAGCAGCTAATGTGGTATTAAAACAATGTTTAGGACCATGAAGAGATTTTAGATGGTCTAAACTAAAGTAGACCAACTAAGTAGAGAAAGTAGAGAAAGTGTCCTATAGGTACATGGATCATTTCTGAAGAACAAGTATGCTGGGAGCGTCACCCAGGAATGTTCCAGTGAGACATGTTTTCCTTCTTAAGCTGCTACTCCCACAAGCCGAAGAAAATGGATGGATGGATGAATAAATGGGAAAAATGTAATCAATCAATATGTGCTGGAAATAACTGAGAATGTTTAGAATTAATAAAATATTTAGAGAAGATGCCACAATAACTAATATTCACTGATTCAGTCTACTGTGATGTTGATCTATAGATCCATTTAATGCTACAGCTGTTATAATTTTATTATTTGGTTTTATGTGCTTCATTTCTGTTTTCACAAAAACCCAGATACAGATGGAAGAAAAAAAGTGTTATGTGGAAGTCTTTGGAAAGTTAACTAATCTTTTCATTTTTTATTATTTTTTTTACTCAAGTCAAACATATAATTTTGCATTTATGTAATTTACTCTAACACATATAAATGTGGCGTTTTGAAACTAAAGAGAAGAAGAAGAAGATGACTCACATTGTGCTCCAGTTGGGTAGGATCTCCTGGTTCCAGATCTGGGCCGCCGTGCCGATGCTCTCCTCCAGCTTACAGCGATCCTCCAGCTGCTTCTTCCTTTTCTGAGCTTCCTTCAGCTCTGCACAAGACAGATAGTAAATTTAACAATACATTTAAAAAAAACAATATATGATGAGCTGATGTGGTTCAGTGAGGAGTGGAGCTGGCTGACCTCTCTTCTTGGCCTGGGCCACCATCTCCTCATACTGCTGTCGGTGTTTCTGGGCCTCCTCTGCAGGTTTGGCGGGCAGATTACTGCGAAAACAGAAGTGGAACGAATGGAAACACTGGGTTGTTTCCACATAATCAAAACAATAGTAGGTGGGAAAAAAAACTCCTGGTATTCCAAGAGGAAATTTTGATGAATTAGTTGGTTTACAGTGAAATATATTAAGCAGCCCAGAAGAAAGAGGTCCAAGAAAACAGTAAGACCAAAAAAAAAAAGGCAGGAAAGGTGAAGTTATTTTATTTTAACGAAGTGAGAGGTAAGTGGAAAAATAAAGAATAAGCTCTGATGATCATGTTAATGACGACACTGGTGGGATGGAATGAGGAAACGTACGCAGGTCTGTCCTCCAGGATGAGCGCGGTGGTGGAGAGGGGCTCAAAGTCCAGGTTCTTCCTCACTCCCTGCCTGGGGGACGTCGGGTTGCCAGGTCCAGCTTTGCCACTCTTTGTTTCATATTCCTGAGGACAAACACAGACAGAGATGGAGAAAAGTAAGAAAACAAAGAGACAACAGACAGCGATAGAGTTTAAATTATTTAGTTTGGTGTCAGAGTGGTGCTGGTATCGACATGCAGCGTCACGGAGAAAAAAAAAAAATTTGAAACATTTCACTGAGGAAGGTCCCACAAGGGTCTCTCCACTGGCTCAGAAAGTCATGTGGAAGGACAAACTGATGGGATTTAGTGAAGGACAGACAAAACTCTAATGAGTCTGCAGCTCTGATTTAACGCCGGGTGAGACAGAGAGGGGGGAGGTCATGTGATGTCACAGAGTAGCTTAACTCAAGGCCAGCCATCAGCTGACTTTCACACTGCTTTACGGAGCACACGGGTCAGAGGACGGCCTCTTTAGAAACACGGCGCCGACTTCCTGACTGATTACCAAGCCGCTAAAAATAGAACAAACACAACATGGATCCACATCAAACTGAATCACAGGCGTTTTCATACATTAGCAACAGAGACGGAGGTCTGCCAGAACAGAGTTAGTCACTGATCAGCACAGAAAACCCCAGGCTGGAAATCCATCTCTACACTCAGGATGACTAATGCAGTCCAAGGATTTTTCTGTTTTATTGTTGCTCATTTTTATGATGCACTGTGATTATCTACATTTTGTTACATTGTCAAGGAAAAAAAGAACTGTTTGTCCAGCAGGGACACAGTCTGATTTGCATCCTTTTAAGCACACTACATAAGAATAATCTGAACATCAGAGAGAAGAAAAGGAAAAACAAAAAGCGTTTTCCGTCTTTGCCATGCTGCGTATAAAGCTTCGACTGTGGAGAACTTTTACAAGTGACTGAATTATGCAAACTTTTTAATAAAAGTGGAGTAATATGTGTCTGGGAGATATTCTACTTACCTACTGGTTTCCCTAAAAGACCTTCTCCCCACTGACTGCAGTACCACATGAACTACAAGACATTGTGAAGCTTTAAAAAAAAAAGAAAGCAAAGCTAATTGCAGCAACTACCAGTAATCGAAAGCCAATTCAACAAGATATTCAAATAAGAAACTCCCTGCAATGGTTACAAAAGAAACAGGAAAATAACTAAAAGAACAAAAGTGATGTAATGGAGATAAAAGATAAAACAAGAATGCCAAAAGCATTTCCAAGGGTTCAGGGGATCAGAGGAGAGCCAGGAAGCATTGTGGGTAATAACTGGGAGCACAGCAAGCAGATACGAAGCTACTGGAAGACTGCTCTAGCTCTGCTGGATGTGAATAAACTTTAACATCCTACTGAAGACGAGCTGAGATTAACGATACGATACGGTGACAGGATACTTGTTCCTTTGACAGTCCTGAAGGCAGCTGGTTCGTCTGAGTCAGCTACAAAGATTAAAAACAAATCCAAACCATTTCCTCTCTCTATCGACACATGCAAAGCAGAGAAATCCCTCATAGCCGTCAGCTAGTTTACCGAGTTGTTGGAGATAATACTCTTATGTCACCGATTTCTTTTTTAAAGGAATATTACCAGGAATTTGAACAGAACTGTAATAGTAAACCCATGTAGAATGGTATTGATGTCACTAAATACGAATAAATATGAAATTTTTTGTCTAATAAAGTTAGTGTCAGAAAGTGCTCTCTACCATTAGCTATACTTATGTTTAAGACTATTATTCTGAAGTAACAAAGTACATAGTTTTTGAAGTGAAAACTTGCACAGTGGACTAATCAAAACCACATGTTGGTTTGGTTGACATGGTTACAAAAGCACTGAAAATGTCTACTTCAGGGTACAGCTAGCATCAGGGCTAAAGGACAGGTTTTTATTGAGATTGGACAATCTAGTTCAAACTCTTTTGAACATATATTGAATAAAGCTGAACTGGATAATTCTACATTGAACAGAGATTTATATTGTGGTTGACAAATTAAACCACAATATAAATCAGAGGCTAAAGCTGTCACAGTACAGAATCCTTAAAGTGCAGTTTGATATTTCTGAAATATTTATCTACATTCTGAAAACAAAAAAATTAAATGTTTGATACTTTTGTTTCAGTATTTTGCCTTCGATTTAGATGAGCATGAAAACCTCAACATATGGTCTAGATTATTGTTAGGGATGTGTAATATATCAGCATCCACGTCTGGATTGGCTGATTTTAATCTTTCTTAACGGACTGGAATCGGTTCAAGAAATAAAACTGGGCCGATATTTATTCCCATCTTGTTGCCATTTGTGTTTCAGGAGAGGGAGGGAAGCAACGTAGATGGTGTGGTCGCTTTTACACAGTGTTGAAAGTTAAATATATAATATAATAATGCTATGGTGATCAGTCAAATTGGTGCATTCCCAATTATTGTACAAAGATTAGATTATTTAGGACACATATGGCCAATTGTAAGATTTTGAGTATTTAACAAAAACAATTTCATCTCATTTTTGTGAATTCATGTAAAGCCCAGAAACAGACTGGATTTATGTTTTTTGTTTTTTTAACAGTTTCAATAATAGAACCAACACCACACAGTAAAAAAAAAAAAAAAAAAAAAAAAAATCAAATGTCAGATTAAATAAATATTAATATTGTGTGTATTAATACAAAGCCAAAATGGATCTTGTTTTGTTCATTAATCAGTGTGAACCCTGGGAGCAGCTGCTCTTGACTAAAACAGATTATCCAGAGTTCTGCGTCACTGAAGAGGCTGAATGCAGCAAAGAGAAGAAGGGAAGGAAGGGGTAGAAACTGCTAGTAGTATCTGTTCTGCAAAGAACACGGTGTTAACGTGGGGAATACAGGAAAGATGGAAGGATGTGTGAAATCTGTGTGTCAGATTGACAAATTAAACCACAGTATAAATCAGAGGCTAAAGCTGTCACAGTACAGCAAATGATGCTGTCGAAACAGCACTTAGCTGCTAATGAGTAAAAAACATGGCAGCTTACAGTATAAATCTGAAGATATTCATCTAAACTTAGGTTAAAGCAATAATTAGCAACATTTATGATCTCTATTGTTTTTTTAATTCACCCATTCATGACTATTAAAGCCAAAACATTGAATTTTCCAGATCCTCTGGTTCGTGTCGGATCCCATTCCTAAGACAGTAGATTTCTCAGCCTGCTCTGTGTGCTTTAGTTCTATAATACCAGTAAGAGAGGCAACATCAATCGATAAAGGAATTGCTTTATGACAGAAATCAGGCTAATTAAAGTTGCTGGTGTTTTTCTGTGCTTCAGAAAAAGGATACGTCTACATTATTAGCCAGCTGTTCGTCTCACAGCAGAGAAGCTGGCTTCGGTTCAGATGAAACGCTGGAAAGCAGAACTCTGTGTGTGTGTGTGTGTGTGTGTTTCTCACACAGCTTAGCTCCGTGCGCAGCAGCTCTCCTCTGGAACAGCAACCGTATCCCGTGATAACCTGGCGCCACGGCAACATGCTTTGTCATGCTGCCCTTCAACTGAGGTCTCCAGTTTCCGGAAAGTGACGAAAGACCTTCTGAGTGCCTGGCTTCACTCACTGACTGACCGACTGACTGACTGACCGGTGTTAAAGCTGGCAGCTAATAGCCATTAAATCTAAATTCTTCCCCTGAAAATTAGAAACATTAACTAATCTTCTGTCATCATAACCTGCTGCCACACAACGCAGGCAAGAGTTAGCAACATCCCTTAAACGTATTTCTGGTATTGTGCTTCCTTAGGCGTTGCCATATATTGTTTCTTTGGCATCAAATCGTCATGGAAACTCAGCCTCCCCACTAAATAATGTATACTGTCAGATTAAAGGCTACAGCAGTGACACGCCTCCTGGTTTCATGACACCATTAAGTGGAACCTGCCGGAGGCTAGCTAGCAGAACACACTGTGAACAGGTCACTAGGCTTCATTTGGTTTAGCAGGCAGAAACTACAGGACGGTTTCCAAGTTCAAATAGCCAAACAACATGTTCTTTCAGAGTAAATTAAAAGCAGAGACTCGGATAGATGGAGAATTACAACCAGAGTGAGCCTTTGCACAGGGAGTCTGCAGGTTTCAATAAGTCAAATTTCAGACTTTTTAATGCCAACGCAAATTAAATTGACCAAAAACATAAATAAATGAAAACAATACAGGGAATGACTGAGGGATTCTGCTGGCTTGTACAAGCTGGTACCAGTGCAGAACCAGTGGTAAAAACAAACATCATTCAGCCAATTGGCAACATATTTCCACCTGCTATGTGATAGATGGGGACGGGAGGGACATAATTAGCTTGCAAGGATATGTGTATGTCCTGTGTTTGAAAAGTTAAAAAATTGCTGGAAAAAAACTCAAATTTTGAGATTAATGTCAGAAATTTGAGGGGAGAAAAACGTTTGAACTTTTTGAGTAAATATGACTCTTTTGAAACACAAAAAAAAATCAAAGTATTGAAACTCAGAAATTTCCAAGTTTTTTTCTAGAAAATTTTACTTTTTATTTTTCTATCTGCCTCTGACGCCCGTAAATATTACTTGAATAAATACGTAATTGGAAATATGACTCCTTACAACGGGAACTCGGGATGAGCTGGTACGAAATTCTGACGTCATGAGAACTTTAATTAAAATTAGCAAGTGTCAAAAGTATTCTCACAAACACTTAAAAACAACACAAATAACAGTCAAGTGGTTCAAGATAAAAACAAAAGGACCAAATTTTTATAATACTGCTAACAGTAGTATTATACTGCGATAGACGCGCACATGTATTTTGCAACGTTAAATATTTCCAAATTCTTTCTTGCACAGTAGTAGGTGGAGGGAATTACTCACATTACTCTAAAAGAAATGTACAAAGGATCATTTTGGTGATTTTGAAACTGTTTTTAAATTGTGGGTAGTAATTTATACCATTACTAGATGGGTGAGAAGTACCAAGCTGTGAACGAGCTTAAAAATGTAAAATATTCTTTAGTTCACACTTTAAAATAATACTTAAAATAAAAAATTCTAAAAGTTTGTTTGAAATCTAAAGACACTCAGTGACTGATTCATCCAAACATCTGACACTCCTGGGCAGCAGTGCTGTTTACCAGATCAGTTAAAGCAAAATGATAAAAATAATGAAATGACTTTGAAATGGATTCAATAAACCTCGGATGTAGAACGTAAACATGTCAAACAGCATTTAGTTGCTGACCGGAGAGTTGAATCACAGGGAGTTGCTAATTCAGCACATTTTTTTTTTACAACTAATGTAGTCAGAGAAAATGAACTGAGATCATCTGTGTGCTGAGATACACTGCAATATGGTCCATTACTGTCATTATTTATATAGTTTGGAATCAGCAGCTACTGATCTGTTTGAAAACAAAAAGTGAACTGTTCCTTTAAAAGTCTGTCCTGACACTCAGAAGCACAGCATTGCTCCATCATGAGCCCTTTGAGTCAGAAATTGATCGGGAGTTTGCAATCGATTTTTTCTGATTACTTTCAGGTGATAAAAAAAAAAAAATCTAATCAACAGCACAGCAAATCTGACGCTACAATTAACCCGTGTTTATTCACAGGACTTGCAACCAAATGCATAAAAGTACTTGTCTTTGTCTTCATTATGGTCAATTTCAGAAGTGGGCACGCTTCCGCAAATACTATAACGGCAAAGCTCATTTTATTTTGTCGCACACTTAGCTTCCCCTACTTGGATACTAAAGAGCTACTTTACTCGGCTGCTTTGTAAATTTTCAGTTGAATAAAGTTCAACATCTTTGTTGATGTTTTAGTTATTGACTGTTACGTAATTTTCAAGTAGTTGCACATTTGTATTCATGCTCTTATTTTGAAGTGAGTGAAGACCGGTCACGCAGCAGTTCCATTTCCTCTCCACACGTTCTCCCTTTGCATAAAACATTATAGAACATAGAAATGTCAAATTTAAATGGGAGCTCATGGGTTATTGTTCTGAAAGAGCAGATTAAATTTGAATTTAAGCTAGCGCTTTAGCATTAGCTTCTGCGAAATACATATCAGTGTGGCGCTATAGCTTTATAACCCTAAAGCTCT
Organism: Gambusia affinis; assembly: GCF_019740435.1. Taxonomy (NCBI): domain Eukaryota; kingdom Metazoa; phylum Chordata; class Actinopteri; order Cyprinodontiformes; family Poeciliidae; genus Gambusia; species Gambusia affinis. Next base: position 5,282,772 of record NC_057885.1, on the reverse strand, counting down.
AATCATAAATGGAAATTTATTTTAGTTACTAAAATAAACTAAAATATTTTAGTTTATAAAATAGATAGCCCTGTTATCCATTAACTGAAATAGACATTAGTATTTAAAATATTTCTTTGTAGCCTTTCTGCCATGAGCTCAATTTTCTCCATTAATTTGAATAAACATCTCTAAAGCATAAACAAATTGATGTTTTGTATCAGATTGCTCATCTTTGAGCATGAAAAATCTGGATACTAAATGCAGAGCAGCAGACAAGCCTCCACAGAAAGAATTTTCCTTTTAAAATAGCAGCAAACACCTTTTGTGATTCCCCTCACTTCATCTTTAAACATGTAATTAAATTGTGAAAAATAGCCAAGTCTCTAGTAACACCTTCACACTGAAGAGTGTTGTTAATTGGCTTGACTTGGTAGAACTTAATATATGGTGCATTAACTGCATTAAGAGATATTTGCGTTTCAGAACTATAATGTTGATTAAAAAGTAGCAATTTTCTCTCAATTTGTCATTTTAAGAATAGATTTAATCTCTTTTCAAAAATTTTGATCCTAAACAATTACTTAACAATGATTTCATTTCCACAAAATCTATTCTACCCACAGCTGAACTACAGTTTCCACTGAATGATTTTCCAACAGAGGTGCAATGATTTTCGCAAACAAGGAAGAGATCTCAGAGCATCTCAATGGACGGCTGTACAGCCAGTGGCATAAACAGGGGGATTTCACACAGTTCATTTCATCCAAACATTGACTGACAGGAGGAATTAAATAGCCGTGGAAGCAACAGTTAAATGAGCTGCATCTCTTTAACTGCAGGAGGAAATCCTACGAGTGCTTCAGAGAGAAAAGAGCTGGCAGTGGAACCCTGCTGCACGTGCTTTTGATGCGCAGCTGAAAGCTTCGCGTCAGGATGAAAAAGCTCATTACTCCATCAACGCTACACATCTTTATCCATCTTGAGACGGAGAAGTTATCATCATCATCATCTTCACCTTCCGCTCACACAAAGCAGCGAGGCTATTATGTGAAACTGGAGCCATCCTCCTCCTGTACAGTCTCTTTTGTGTTGCAGCTAACCGAGGTCCTCTGATTCAGCCAGACAAGGAGACGGTCGCTCAGTGGGGGTCAGAGAAAAAAACAAAACAAAACAAAAGAAGAAAAGCTCAGCCTCTACTTCACTCACCATGAACGCTGCGGTTCCTTGCAGATGGACAGTTCTCCGGTAGCCTAGCGTAGCATCACGGTTGCTCGGCAGGGCTCACTCCTGGTAACAGGACACCCGGGGCAGAGGGACAGGCAGGCTGCCGATGGAGGGACACACCCCGCATTGCAAAGGATGCAGCAGCAGGGGCATGACACCCTATGATCCACTCAACACCCCCCCTACTCTCTCCTTCACTCTCTCTCTCTCTCTGTCTGAGCAGTGACGCTACGCGGATCCACTCTGCATCGGGTCTTCGGCAGCTGTGTGTGTGTGTGTGTGTGTGTGTGTGTGTCAGCAGTATCAGCCCTGACTTGCGCTGTTGGTCTGCAACGAAAGGCTCTGCACTCGTCTCATCTCTGGCAGTCCAGCTAATCAAGCCCAGAGTAACGGATCGGGTTTCGCCTCGGCTCTCCCAGTCCGGTCGAGGCTGAATGAGCACCGGCAGTCTCCTTATCTGCTATCCTAGAAACATTGTCCCCATTGTTCTTGTTCTCAAGCAGAGAACAAGAACAAGAATGCTTCCTTCAAATGTTTTATTTTATGTTTTAAAGGGGCGACGTCATCTGTTAATGTGCCATTTTATAGCACAATAAAGTGACTTAAAATACATTTTACTTCCAGATTTAATGCTTTGAAATTGTGCCTCTGTCTCTTTAAGAAACTCCTACTCTTTCTGAAACTTCTGCTTCAGGAAGTCATCACAATATCAACATTAGCCCAATGTTTTTACCAGCATCGCACTGAGGAGTATCTCCTATAATGAGCTCACCATGTGTTACACCAGCTGTTTGCCAATTGCTGCTGGCTAGTCTGAAGGAGCTGATTGGTGGGATGGGCTGCTCTGTGAGGCTTTGAAATTCAGAGGAGGAGCTTCATCCGTGGAGGTGTTGTTAGGTCCATTCAGGTGTTTTGTACAGCTGAATGGTTGCCATGGAGATTCAAGGATTTCTCAAACATTCACACTCCAGGTATGTTTTTGATGAGGGAATAAAATAATAGTATGATGGAAAGTTCAAAAGTCGATTTCACACGATACTGCCTCTTTAAAGACAAAACCGCTGTCGGATATTTTCACGTGGTGTAAGACAAAATATGGCCAGTAAAAACAATGGAGGTGTTCATAGTTGTTGAATTAGAGCTTTGGCATTAAACAGAGTGCAATGAGTTCATCTTTAAAAACAGACGGAGTCGCAGGACACAAGCCTGAAATCTGAGCAGCGTTAACCAATCTTGCACTGGAGAGTAGGGTTACAACCAGAGATAAGATAGGAAGCACATGTGTCAGTGTGCACATGCCCATATGTTTACACCGACACAGGCCACTGTAAACCACTGAAAAGTGATATGAGAGGAGCCAGTTTCTGAAGATATTTTTTGTCATTTTTAATTTATTTTTAAGAGAAAAAAGAAAAAAAAAAATCAGATTTTATTTTTTTGTTATATTGCTTAGCCCTTCCTATAACATGACTTCATGTAAAAAAGCCAAAGGCATTGCAGGAATCAGTAATTGAGCTGAAATACGCAGCGATTGTTCTGCCTCTGGTGTCAGCTAGAGAACAAAACGAAAGCAAAACGAGTGGTTCCTCACCCTGCTAATTACACACTAATCCGTTTCTTTGGTGCATTTTACTTGTCAAGAGCTGCGCTTTAAATGGGCCTGAGACCATTTCCCATGTGATTAGCAGCAGGAGATTATACAGAGGCAGTTCAGCCTCCCAACAGGAGACAGAAGCTTTCAGCAACACCTCAAAGGAACTTGGAACGGAGTGAAAATAAATACGACAGAGCGCTGGCACTAGTAGTATATGCTGCATTACAAACGGAGACAAAACAACAGCTCAGCTGATGACTGGAATCAGCTGATTCTGAAGTAGACAGGCTTAACCAGTCTAATTTGACAACTACAATTTTTCTTTTTTCTAATGTGAGACAACACAGCTAAGTGGCCAAGTTGCACTGCCAACAACATGTCTTTGGCTGAGTTGCAATCAGACATCTGTGTGAACGGTTCACAACCCCAAAGCGACATGCATGCGCAGAAGAAGAATGTAGACGTCACACAGCAGTGCTCCGTTTATGAAAGTAAGAATGGATGCCGCCGTCTATGGATCGACCTTTAAAGTTGTTCAGCAATGGGAGCCAACATTATCGGCACAAGATCATAAGACGAAGGAAGTAAAAAAAAAAAAAAAGATCGAATAAGTAAGTTTTGTGGAGCACCGACTGTCAGAGCCAAGAGTGGTGGGATTGTGGAAGACGTTTGTTGTGAAAGTATATTTGCACCTCTACTCTAGCGTATCGACAGAACACCGACTTCCGATGAATAAGGTTGCATTCACACTGCAGCCTGAAGTGACCCAATTCCAATTTTTTGTCAAATAGGCTTTTTTTTACGTTCACACTGACCTGTATATGTTCTCCGGTTCTGCGGACAACCTGAAAGTGTCCCACATGCGCAGTAGTCGCGAAATAACATCACACATAGAGAGAATATTCTGTGTTTTGCCAACCGCCATGAATAAGAAGTGCCCAGAGTTTGCGGACGTAAACATGGATGCTAATAATGTGGCATATTTTATGATTTTAAAGTAGTTTACTGACCGGAGCCAGCACTTTAACAACTTAACCCTCATTACAGTCTGCCATGGTTGTTGTTTTTCTTCCTGCTTGCATGTATCAGGATGTTGGATAAGGACATTTGTCGAGTATCAGTGACATTCAGGTCGGATGAACGCGACCTGGACGTTAGGTCACATTTCAATCGGGTACCCAAGTGGCCTGGGTCGCATTCGAAAAGAATCCGACCTGTGTTGTTCAGACTGTCAGGTAAAGAGCAGAAACAGGTTGTATTAAGTAAAAAAAAAAAAATAAAAAATCGTAATTGGTTCACTTCAGGCTGCAGTGTGAACGCAGCCTGAAGTCCGACCATCTGTGGCCCTTTAAGTGATTTTGTACGGTTTCCTGACTACAATGGTACAAAATTCCCAGACAGGCACAAACAGTGGGTAAATTGCTCAAGAAAGTCTTGAGAAAGTGATCAAAAGTCGGTTCTTGTTAAGAACAACTGACCCAAGTATGGGCTCAAGTCTGAGGCCCATTTTATATTCCAAAAACAATAATTACAGAACAATTTTCCAACCAAAAATCAGACTGCTTTGTTTCTTTCATTAATGGATTCCATGTCTAGTTAATTGTCAAGCATGTTAAACAAAAAACAACAAATAATGAAATCAGTTTTTGCATTTTCTTTAAAAATCTAATATTTGTGCCTCATGAGTACTTGAACTTTACAATTTCAGTCTGTATGAGAACAAGTTGATCTAGAAACCAAACAGAAGACTCTCACATAACCCCCTGACTGCATGCTTCCTCCTGTGACAGTGAAACACTCGGCAGGTTTCTATGAACTGTCGAAACAAACAGAGCGTGGTTGTTTGCTCTCCAGCACGTGGCTTTCTAAAATTAGCAGTCAAGCCTCAGCGACACCGATGCGGGTGTTTCTGCTCAGTACGATGTGCTCATTTCACTCAGACGCGACCTCTTCATTGTTAGGCTCCATTTAAAGTCCAAAAGTTTAACATGCAGCTGATTTATCAGTCAGCTGTGGGATTTCATTCAAGCTACAGCCCACAAGCAAACACTGACATCATCAAGCTAATTCAGTCAATATAGGAGGATGGACCACTGCTGCTGGTTTACGTCGATACATTATTAGTGTTGCAGCTCAGCCTAAACCACAGCAGCCTGGCCAGGAGCCTGGGGAATCTAATTCAAAGCACACACACACAGAGGACATATAATAATAAATCAATGGCTCTGTCGAAGGCTTGTCAGGACTCTGTTGTAAAATGAAGGCATATTAATTTACTCTTCCTTGAAACAGATTCCTTAGATTCTAAGGAAGTCAGGAAGGCCATGTTCTCTTTGAAAGGCTTAAGCAAACAGGGAGCAGAGCAAATAAGCAGTAAGCAAACAATCTATTGTTAGGTTGTGGAAGAGATTTCCTCTCCAAGGATGACAGAATATATTAGAGATGCAAGGTTTTTATATGGAGTTGAATACCTTTCTGCCTTATGAAAGGTATTCATATGGCAGAAACATTTGATTGTTGGGTCATCTGAAACTTTCAAACCGGTGCGGCATTAACTGGTTTAGAGATGTTCCGTCTCTAATGTTGTGAAGCCTTTTTGCTTTAGAGTCAAGAGACCACTGAAGCTTTCGTTTCTACCTTTTGGATTTTCTTGGGGTCCCTCAGGGGGCCTTCCCGGGGCGGGATCTTCCCAAACAGCTTCCAACCCGGATTGTTCTGCTCCGTGGGATGACCGTCCTTCACTTTCTTGGCAAACAGGTTCCTGAGAGACGGCAGGGGTTGAGAAAGTGAATTAGACTGGAGAAGAATCAGAAAAGTCAAACATACTTTACTAATATATCATCACCACTAGACTTCTCTGGACAAACATGCAGAGTTAGCATTAGCTGAATAGAAGGTAATCGGCCAGCTGACTGATAGATCTTGACTTTTTGTAAATTTTGGTGATCAGACAATATATATACATTTCTTCTAATACGGAGAAGAAATATATTTTTCAGACCGTACTGGTAAAAAGCTTATTGAACCCATGAGTCTAATCATTTCTCTTTGTTTTTAAGGAGCATTTATCGATTTATATACAGCTCTGGAAAAAATTAAGAGACCACTTACAATGATCAGTTTCTCCAATTTTACTTTTTAATAGGTATACGTTTGAGAAAAATTAATGTTCTTTTATTATGAATAGAATGTGGCATTCAGCATGTGAATTACTGACAACATGTAAAAAAAATTTGCATTTAAAAGCGAAAATTTTGTATTCGTTTGTAGAAAATGAGAAATGTTCAAAATAAAATGTGCAGTGCTTTTAGGCGTCAAATAATGCAAATAAAACAAGTTCATATGCATTTAGAAACAGCACTAATGTTTTAGCTCAGGAAGAGTTCAGAAATCAATATTTGATGGAATCAGTGCAGCGGTCTCTTGCACTTGATGCAAAACTAGTAAGTATCAAACCACTGCATGTACAGCTGGAAGGCAGAGGTTCTGTTTCCAGGCCTGGGTTCACTGCACCATTTAGCTCACTAATCCCGTCATTTGTAGGCCGACGAGCAGCAGCTGCTGCAGGAGTAGTTCAATTAAAAGCCTCAATAGATTCTAGATATGGTCAAAAATAGACTTGATGTAATCTGACAGGAGAAACAATGGCTTGTAATGCTAGAGACTCCTAATAATGGTGGTTTATTTGCGCTGCAAATCTCATTTGGAGAGCTTATTCAGCTGGCAGCTGGTTCACATTATCAGGTGATAACCGATCAAACTAGAAAAACATAAGGAAGTGTTTGGTTTATGCTGCAAGCAGTTCAAGGTTTGATGTTCAAAAAGCTGATAAAAATGTTTGCGACTGAGTATTAAAAGAATGTTATGGTACAACAACAAAAGTAGTTTGAAGTTGCCAAACAAATAATACAACTCTATCCAGGGCTACTCGAGTTTCTCACTGCTTAACTACAAATTAGCGATGTACTCAAATGAACATTTCAAATATGAATGATATTAACATTGCTAATACAGCCAATAACAGATTACTATTCAACCCTTTCGCAGCTTCTAAACATCGGTGGTTATCAGACCAATATCAGTATATTAAAAAAATGACAAACAACGGCCGGCAAGAACATTAATGCACGTATATTGTGCATTCCTAATGCAATTACATATCTCAGTCACTTGATGTCCAATAATAATAATAATAAAAAGATATGCCAAATAATTAACAGAGGGTGACTGGAAATCCTAAAGGAACATCAGTACAGAAGTGGATTTCCAGCACTTTCTTTTGTAGTCTCTTGCAATAAGAACTAAAATGAGATTAACTCTACAAATATTACACTGAAGATGTAATATATTACACTGATTAATACAGTGTAATACACAATGGTTATCCAGCTGGAGAATCATTGAAGTGACATCATGAAAGATTACTAGAACATTATGTACAAAATATGCTAATATACTATTACCTGAAAGAAAATTGTACACCAACAAAATATTACATACAAGCTGGCCTTTACTTGTATTGCAATAGTAAACAACTACAGAGTTACGGTGTGACTCTACGATGGCTATTCTGGCAATGCTAACTGTGCCCATTACTACTATAGGATGCTATAGCTATGCTAAAATGAGAACTCATCATTTTGTCTTGAAATAATTGTAAAGCCTAGAACGTAAAGCAGTTCTTAGAAATCTGAATTTGCTGTAAACAGTAGTCATGAGTCAAAGAAGGTCTAATAGAGCTATAACGATGAGATAAATAAATGAAAAAAACAAAGAGAAAACTAAAAACTGTTATTCTTTGGAGCCGACAGCAAATAGCAACATTAATTGAAAAGTAGAAGAAGAAGTAGCGCTTTCCTATACAGCACTCTGCTCAGACAACCTCAACTAGTATTTTCTAAAAACCAGCCACACAGACATCAAATACACCTCACAAGTGAAAACAGTGGGGAGAGGTGACACTTTCAGTTATCAGTTTGACAACCTATAAACCCAAGACCCCTTCTGTTTTGTGTCCTGACTCTTCAACCATTGCATCTTCAGCCAAAGTGTCAACTTGTACTTCATGTTCAATCACATCTACGTAGTAAAAGGTCAGGTATGACGCATCTACATGAATATGTACTGTTGGATGCTGACATTTCACCCCACATACCTCAAAGCAACACATTCAACACCTGACTGCTCTATTTTCCACTGTGCTCTAGCTAAACTGAAGCACATGAAGCTAATAGCAGCAGCTCAAGGCATTTCCTCATCCTATTGCTGAGTAAGATTTGATGAGGGAGGAGGGACCCAAAAGATATATCAACAAGTCCTGTTTGTGGACAGGTAATTGCAGAAAGTGACTTCTTCTGAAGAAGTTTGTCTTTTATGATATTGAGTTAGTGCTCTCTTTAAAAAAAGACAACACAAATTTAGCATTGTGAGATGTTGAATTTGCCAAGTCAAGAAGTTCAACTGGCACCAAAGAAGCAGGAACACTATGTACGCAAAAAGCCAAAAAGAACAGCAGATAAAGCAAGCCAGATACTTTATGAAACTATTAATCTGATTTAAATGCTGATAAGGACAATCAGTAAACTGAGCTATTCTTAGCCTCAGGGTGGAGAGGACAGATACCGTCAGTCATTGAACTTGAGTAACCTTTTGAACCAAGACATAACTACCCAACATTGGTCAAAGGGCAATGGCCACCAATAAACTAAGAGCCTTAACTTGTAGTCTATAATGACATAACAGAGAGTGTGCTCTTCAGCAGAGCTTCAGTTCACTCCATCCAAACCTCTACGAAGCAAGAACAACAATATGCATTCAGTCCAGGCCAAATGCGCCTCAACATGACAGCTGAATGGCTGCGGCTATCCTCCAGCGCTCAAGTGGAACGGCTACAAAGACCAACAGAAAAATGGTTGTATGTTGGATCTGTTCTCAGATTTGTCAAGTCTCAAGAACTTCGGAGGTTGACAGAGCTGGTGTACAGCCCTGATTTCCGGGAATGAGATTGCTCAAATGCTTGAGCCGGCAGTGAGTTCTGTTGTTACGGAAATACCAAACAAGCCAGAACAAGAAGGCAAGAGAACATCAAGTTTTTCCCACGTCGGACAGTTCACAGCAGTGATGTGAACGATCCAGGTCGTCTTCTCTAAAACACCTTAAGCAGGAGAAACTAGCAGGCGATCTCATCCTTTTACCACTGATCAGATTCAGGAGTCAATGACCGTCAACTTTTGTGCATCACAAATCTTGTCGCAAATGTGCAAACATTCATTCACCTACCTGTCAATGTACAGAAGAAGGGATGGAGCTGCCATCCTGCTCACTTGCCTCAAATCAAAGCCGGGAGTCACAAATGTAATGGCTAAATGTTCACAGAGAAGACTACTCAAGAGCTCTGCCTCAGGTAAACATTCAGCTCTGCTGATGTCACAGTTTGAACAAAGTCCTTCAGACTCAGACTGCTGAGGAAGAATGAGAGCAGGAGCCGACTCCTCCTGAGCGTCCCCGCCTCCTCACGGAGATGCCTCGTCTAAATGGGAGGAGGAAATGAGTAACTTCTCTATCGGAGGTAAGAATGATAACAGAACCGTACAAAGAGGAGGGGACTGAAGGGAGTGGCGGCCATGTGACTCATTATCCTATGCAGAAACAGATTTCATTTGTTTATGGCGTATGTGTGCTTGAAAGATTGGAGATTGCTTTGCTCACATTTTCTCATGTTCAATGTGAGACTGAAACAAACAATAAGTAGCAGAGGATCAACGTCCTTGGCTGTTCTGTATTTGTTAGAAACCCAGAAGTGCCTTATTCTGAAAGGACTGTAGCACAAAGATAGTAAATAACACTGCAGAACAAATAAAAGAACCGATGAAAAAATTAACAATCAACAGAACGTGAACTGAAAAGCATTTCCTCGATTTCAGGTTTCAGCTCCTACTGTGAATCCCCTTAGTGTAGTGAAAGTACCTGCTAAACCCAAATGAAGCAGTTTCAAAAGATCCAATTTAAGAAAAAGACTGGCGTTGCAGGTGGCAAAGTTCTTCTATTTAGTAATATATTTGTTGAAATTTATTATGTAAAAGGTAAAAAAAAAAAAAAAGAATTAAATTAAAAAAGGACACAAAAAACTTTGCATCAATGCCAGAAACCCTGCAGAGCTGGGTAGCATTTATCTCTTCAGAAGTGAAATAGAGAAATGATGCACAGATGATACAACGGTTCTGCAGGTGAGTCACTGTAAATTCAAGGAACTTTCAGGGATCCAGTAGAAAGTGAAATGTGGTAAAGCAGTGAGGGGAAGTGAAAGACAAGTTCTGTTTGTTTCCTTAACACTTAACAAGCATAAAATCATGTTGAGCTCCAGGGCTACTATGAAGCACAGCTAAGAACATGTGAAGATTTATTAACCAGCTGTTCTGCTTTCTAAGAGTCAGTCCAGCTGGTACAAACTTTAAACAAGAAGAATTTGCAAATCACTGCAATATTTTAAGAAGTAAGTATTGATTGAACATCCCTGCAGAAATCACATTGTGAATCCCACCCAAAGCACAAAGTCCAGGGCAAAGAAAACCCAGGTATCCAGTTTGGTTCAACTTGTGGAAAAATTGACCTTTTCACAGTTTATATACAATATATACTAAAGACAATGATACTTGGGAAGTTAAAATGCCTAGGCGCAATGCTACTTGACAAGCTATGAGCTGGAGTTTTCAAAGCAGCCAATCCAGTAGCTGTACTCATTTTCCTCGGCACTGATTGGCTGTACCCTGAAGAGTGGAGGCATAGAAGAACGTGGATATTAGCTTCTGAAATAGTGCTGTGACAATTTCCACTGTCTATTAACGCATTACATAGTACTTGTGGATTTAAGTTATTCACAGGATGTTTTGGTTCCTAACCCCCATGAATATTAAAATTGTGCACTTGAGTGAAGAATTCAAATGCCTCATTAGATATTCATAAAAAAAACTATATATAAAATCTAGACTCACTGAACTAAGATGTATTTTTTTAAGAAGTGGAGTGTGTGTGTCCTGTGAATGTTTCTACTTTGAGAACATTTTCTCATCGAGGTGACAGTAACTCTTACACATGTTTCACCATGTGGGGAACAAAAGGTTAGGGTCACCGGGGGTCACGGACTGGGTGAACTCCAACATAAGATAGTTTGAGGGATTGGGGGAAAGTTTTAGTCAGTATACCGATAGATATTTGTAGCTCTCTTTTTGAAGCAGGGACTCAATCCAGTGTGAAGACAGTTGGTAACAACTTCAATGTCTCTCCTTAGAAAATATAGAACAGATTAGTGTTTAAAAAAAAAAGACAGAAAAATAAGGTGCCTGTATCTCAGAAGACAGAGCCAAACATCAATGCAAATTCAGTAGTAGTCATCGTGATGATGATGTCATTAACAGCAAAATAGGTTCGTGTGTGAACGTATGAGCAACAAGTTTTGTAAAAGTCTGTATTTACGCAAGTTGGTGTTTTGTAAAAATATATCCATACCTCTTTAATATTTTAACATGGTGTCCTCTTACAACCATAATCATAAATATGTTTTGTGATAGATCAACAGAAAACACAGTAAAGTGAAAGGTATAATTTATATATGGTTTTCTACATGTTTTGAATCTGTCAAAGCATTTTTAGAACCAAGTTTCACTGCAATACCAGCTGCAGGTGTTTAGTAGCAAGTCCCTACCAGGTGTGTGGATGTAACATGGCAAATGTGTGTGTGCATGCCGTGTGTGAATGCTAATAAGGGTTGAGAATTTCACAATAAAATGGCAAAACAGAGTCACAAGCATCAATATAGTGATATGTTATGTGAGACAATGGGAGGTGGATACAGTTAATCAATAACTTAATTAATGACAAATTAAAATGAGAGCAATAATCTCCATTTAGCCAAATGTCTCTGTAGAGACGATAATCTTTGATATTGCTGAAAAGTCGTCATTTTGAGAAAAGCTGTGAGCAACCAGTTCACACTCCCTGACACTTTTGCTGTTTCCCCACAGAGAGTTCATAATTAATTTTACATATTGTTGTTTTGTTTGTTCATATTTAAAATGTTTTCCAGTTCCAGTATTAAATCTTCTTTTTTTTTTCTCTTTGATTGGGCAGACTTGCTTTAATAAGTCTTCTTCTCAAAATGACAATAACAGTTTATCGCAATAATTTTTTTGTCCAGTAATATTTGTTGGTGAGCGTTTACTTGCCTGTTGAACAAATTTGAAAAAGCTCCCAGTTTCTTGAGCTTTCCGTCGTCCAGCTGCATGCCGCCCGCGCCTGGACGCCCTCGCCCGGGACTCCGGAATTCTCCCGCCGGCGGCGACAGCGCCACGTCCGAGAAGTGGGCCGAGCCACTGAGATCCGTTTCCAAGGTTACGATGGCGCTGGAGTCCGACGTGACGGTGAAGTCCAGGATGTCCTCGTTGGAGACGGACAGCTCGGTGCTCATGCTCGACACGCTGCACACCGAGATGTCGTCGCTGCGGTTCAGGGCTCCGCCCCCGACGCTCAGCCCCGACGCGGCCGTCAGCCTGACGGTGGGGCTGAAGTGTCGGACGGAGTCGTAGCCGCTGCGGGGGAAGGTGGAGGACCTGTGCATGCCATTGCTGTCGGCCGGGTCCAGAGGTAAAGTGGCGGGACAGTCTTCAGCGGCGTCTCCCGGGTGATGGTGGCCGTGGTCCGGAGGGTTGATCTCCAGAGTGGGGATCCCCGAGTCCTGAGAGGTCCAGCTGTGGCGGTCCGGGTCCAAGTCAGAGCAGTTTTTCTGGGGACTGCTGTAGTAGATGGGAGTGGAGGAGCAGGACGGCTTGTAGCTGGGCAGGACCAGCTCACTGGCTAAAGCACAGCTGGGTTTGTCGTACGAGTTGGAGGCGCTCGACTCGTTGCCCAAAGAGCCGTTCTTCACAACGACTCCAGCAGACGCCCCTAGACAGAGCAGAGTACAGTTTCACACGTCACTTCAACTGAGCTTGAAATGCGTTAACATAAAACTTGAGAAGAAGAAAGCAGCTCTGGCGTCCCGTTTGAACTGCCTCTTTTTTCCCCCATTTGAAAAGAAACACTGAATATAGGTCTAGTAGATAATTCCATGTATCTTTAAAGATCAGCCATTTTTAATGATCGTTCACTTTCACCATTAAAAAAGAATATTTTTATGAGTCACCCAAGGTCTCTTATTTATCAACACAAGAAGTGCAAACACAGTAGCAAAGAGCTGAATTCAATATTCAACGCATTTACCGGAATCTGTTCGCAAATGTCATGTGGGTGTAAAGATATCATTTATATATACAAAAAAAAAAAAAAAACACCAAAGATAAACGTACTTTTTATACTGTTCTTCCACAAAGCACATTCACGTCACACTCCAGTGAATACACACCGTCTTTGGAATGATACATTGCTAAGCTACTTAATGATTTATAGAGAAAAGCACTTAGCGTTCTGATTTCAAAGGGCTTAAAAATGTAGAAACAGCTTGACTGATTTCTTTTCAGTTCACTTCAAAAATAAGAATCACTGCTTTAGGCTGTGTGGAGAGGGGCGGATGGTATTATCAAGAAGGATCAGAACAGGTGAAGAACAAAAAGTGGGAGGGTCACACCCCCTCCAAATCATTCTGATTCTCACTTGTGTAAGAATGTAGGAGCCATTAAAGTGACACTTGCATCATTCTGCAACACAAATGAGTTTTACGAGACTTAATTCAGTTATCAGTTCCTTGTAAATAAAACCATGAATCAACTGTAAACCGTCAGTAAAACCCTTCGCAATGTAAAGTACACTGAAAAATATTGGATCGACAAAACAGAAAGTCATTAAAAACCTCCTTAAAATTGACTAAGACGCAGGATACAAAAGAAGGACATTTAATGCCACAATAACCAGGCTGCAACCGGAGCCTGGAATGTAATGTGAACAGAGCCCCAGCTGGGCTCCATCAGGCTTTTAACTGCAGCTTTGTGGCGTGTGTGAGCGAACAAAGTGAAACATTAACATGGAAAAACACTCGTTCAACAGTAAGACGGTAGCCAGTCGGCCTGCTCAGCCGTGTTCCCCAGCCAGATTCCTGCCCAGCTCTAAAACCCTGATCTGCTGGCTGCCATGCGAGTCCTGCAGAGTATTTTTACAAAACTATGCGACAGGTTGATCCTGCGCCACAGTGGCCGTAATCTACAAGAAACTGGTTTTTAGGGCTCAGTCTCCACTCCTTTGAGAACCAACGCAGTGAAGAATTTAGCAAACACAAAAGTGGACAAGGGTTGTCGCGCTTTCAAAGTTTTAAGAACGGCCGGACTTGCAGAACAACCCGTTCGAATAGATGCACCAACCATGCTCCATGACTCATCGGATCCATATTAACCAGCAAAGGCATTTGATCTCTACACTGACAGCAAGACAAAAGCTGGAATAAGAGCAAAGTCATTTAGGTGTTGCCTCTGAAAGAGGAAACAATACCAAGCAATGCCTTCAGGTTCTGCATTTAATTAAACAGGTTTTTTTTTTAAAAGCTATTTAACACAACTAACACAATGTTTTTGCTACAATAGCTTGGTTATTATGTTGCTCTATTTAAAACCAGAATTAGCTTGTTAATTCTGCTCAAATAAAATTATTATTTTGCACCTATTTTTTTATCCCTAGGAAAAGCACAGGAAACGCAAACTTTTTGTTTCTTAGCTGTTCCTATCATTTAAAATTTAAGTTGATGTCATTTTTAATTCCAAATTTAAGACATTTGACTTAAAAAAAACACACACACACAAACATCAGCTGAATTCACTTTTGTCAAATACCATTTGTTGTTTTTAAATGGTGAAATTATTTTCAACATTCATTTATCTGAAAATGAAATTAAATGTCATCACTCATACCATCCAGGCATCTTCAACGGATGACGACGCAGTGAGCTGGAAGAATCTCCAGCAGCTGTCAGTCTTGCAACTAATTTGAAGAGGCCTCTGACTGAAGACTGTTGTATTAGTCTCATTACATGCTAACAGTCCAATTTTCAGGCAGCAGAGACAACATTCCACAACAACATAAAAGCATAAGAACTTCTGCTCTCGACACCACTCTGTTAAAAATGTAAATTCTGTTTACTCTGCGACACCTCCAGGCGCTGCAACCATCTTCTGATGTCTATTTATTTCTCGTTTTGTGCTGTTTGTTTCTTCATCTTTTTATGTATGTATATTTATATCGTGTGTTGTGTATGTGTATATAACCTGCACTTTAACTCTAGTCAAGCACGGTCTCAATCTCGTTGTAATCTGTTGATGACAATGACAAATAAATCTTATCTTATCTTAACATGTCCCGGAGGACACCATCAGTTGTTGGCAGACATTGGTACTCTACGTCGTGCTTTTGCCGCTCCTGTTTAAATTTCTACCTGGTTGCATGGCTAGGAAGGCACCGTTGTGGTGGGGATGTGACCTTTTGATGGAACAGACCATTACAAGTGATATTAATTCTCATTACTGAGGAAAAAGTCCTGCAACCCAAACGGTGTGTTGGATGTTCTGTGGGAATATGTAAAAGTAGCAATTTTATAGCAACAGTTAAAATTTATCCGTTCTGAAAAGCTGGATCGCGACTTTTTATAAGTGTTAATTTGTTTCAGAATTTCAACTTTTTCACTGACTTTTTGACCAATACAAAGTTATTTTGTTTTCCTCTCAAATATGCTGAGATTATGATATACGTGGTCTACACTGAACTGAAATGGACTTTTTTTCAAAGTTAAAGCTGAACAAAAAGTTTATTTTGTCTGTCCAATTTGCGTCGTGCGTTTAAAACATATAAGCCGAATTAATGACATACTTCATTAATACACAAACAGATGCCTTTTAAGTCTTGATAACTTCGCTACTTACAGTAAATATGATTTATGTTCAAGTCTCACCTCTTTTCTCATGTAGTTTGGCGAATATTAAAAAGGGACCGAGACTCGAGGGCGGCACATCTAATGGCAAAGTAGAGGGTTGATATTTAAACGCGATAAAGTGGAACAAACTGCCTTACCAGAGCGGCCGTCCATCTGGTTCTGTGGGCCGAGGCTCGGGTTTGCCATGCCGCAGCCGGTGGACGCTACAGGTGGATGCCAGGTAGCGTCCGCTTGGAGAGATCCATGATGATGCTGGGGCTACTGCGGCTCCACCATCGCCCCCATGGCTCCTCCACACAAACGGCTCTGGAGGGAGGTCATCCGCTGTCAAATAAACTCACTACAGGTGGAGGGGGAAGGTGAAACAAGCGGCCGGTAAACACAAGCACCACGTCGCACCACCTCTCTTCCTCAGAGTGCACTTGCTGCTGCTGACGCCAACTCACTTCTCTCAACAGCGCTTCCTCAACTGGAAACAAATATGAATAACTTTTACAGTTTAATTTCTCGGCTAGCATCAAAACAGGAGATGAATGCGGTTTTCGCTACTTTATAAAGTGTGCAAATGGCACATTTAAACCTTTACGCTGGGACATTTATTCAGAAAAATATATATATATAGCCAATACCTGTTTCGTCGCTTCCGCCGCCATTTTAAAACAAACTTGTACGTGGAGTGCGGTGTAATCGAGTCAAGAACGTCCGCGGTCGATAGATTCACCTGTCTGAACCTGAAGGCATTAACAATCGACCTACGTCACCTGCACGCCCGGTTTAAATACTATTCATGCTGTTTGAACTAATGTTTTCCCCCACTACAACCATAAACCTCAAAGTATTTGTGGGGCTGGGGAGGCGGAAGCGAAATGTCGCGTGGGTTTTAGTTAGGTACGAACACTTGTCCTCAGAAGTCACCTGATAAATTGTCTACCTGGATTTAATCCCGGTATAAATACAGCTGTTTTGTCGAGGCTTTGGAGTGTTGTAGTAGTACATGAGAAAACAGAGAATAGGAACATTTCACAGAGGTCGGAGGTGAAGTTGTGAAGCAGTTTAAGATTGTATTTTAAATGTTGAACAAAAACAATAAAAAAAAACATGGCTGTACAACCGACATTGGCGCCCTCAAGGCCGGGCCATGGCCACCCTACTTCTCCCTCCAGGGAATCATTTTCAATTTATGAACAAAGGCAAAGCGAATCATCTTCTGCAATCAAGTAGAAGCAAATAAATAATACATTTTCTATATTTTTGTTTTGATTTCCGTCACCCAAACGTTTTACTGACTTGGTCACCATCCTGAATTTTTTCTAGGGGTGCTACTGGCACCCAAACGTATCAAAGGAAAGGAAACCAAAATGGGAACTTTTTTTACACAACATTCAAAACACTACTTTGACACTACCCTGAACACAACCTTCCAACTGTGAAACACAGCAGTGGCAGCATCATGAAGCAAAGGATAATTTTTTTCAATAGGGACAGAAGCTGGTCTAAACTGATGAGAACGTAGAGAGCACAAAACTCCGGGATAAAATCTAGTGATCCGTCAGGGCGATGACCCTAAAATATGTGCTAATGGTTTCGAATAACATATATTCATGGTTTAGCATGGCCCTCTCAAAGTCCTCACTCAAATCCAATTGAGAACATGACACAGGACTTGACAACTCACTTCAAAAACCTTTATCCACTGTATGTGAGCTTAAGCTATTTTTGCAAAGAAAAGGCAAAAATTTCAATCTCCTCCAAAGAATGGTAGCTCCTTTTGAAGCTAAAGCAACTCTAAAAGAAAATATGGTCTTTGAAGGGATCGTCTTAAGGGAAGTTGCTAACTGCTGCAAGTTGATAGACCAAATAAAGTTGTTTAATACTTCACAATGTAGGCTAAACTGACCATATTAGTTCACTTAAAAAAAAAATGCAAAGCACAGTAGCACAAGTTTGCAAATGTAGTTCCACAGATTAAGACACTCTCTAGTGCCACCCAGAGGTCACACAGTGGAAGTGAAGAACTGGTACTTGGAACAAAAACGAGCAACGCCGACTGAGGTTTGCTTTATTCATTTATTAGATGTTAAGGAACTCCACAATGAAACAAAATAATTTACTCATGGTGTACATGAAATTAGAACACATCTGTTAGGGTCATAAAGGAAGAGGGAGGGGTTTGGAGGAGCATCTTTCTGGGTGGGAATGAAAAGACGAGGAAAATTCTGATTTTCAGTGTCGTATGGTGTTCTGCAGGCCGACACTTCAGACCAAAGTGTCGGCGAAACTTCGTCAAAAAGTCCAACTCCTTTTAAAACACGTCATACAATCACTGAATAGATTTTCCTGCCAGAGGGATTTTTTCCCCCCTTTCCTTGTTTTAAAACAGCTTATTTAAAAAATGAAAGTTGAGGAGAAAGATGTGATGCAATCCATCCAATGCAAGTGCTTTTTGAGACAGTTTCTCGCACACATTCACACACATGCACACATGACATTCTCTCACCAATTTAAACCTTTAACTAAAATGTGTTTCATCCAACTTAAAGCAATGGAGTGTGACGTTTGCATGCTTTATTTCTCAGAGACATTCCACTGTGTTCTCAGGCGTCCCTCGCTCAAAAGTAGCCCCGCATGCAAAAAAAAAAAAAGAAAGAAAAAAAAAAAAATCAGCTGCATGACTTGTGTCCGTATACTTTAGAATGCTTTTACATGCGCCAACGTATTGCATAGAACTCAGGGCTCCTGAAATTCCCTCCCGCGCCGTTTATGCAATCAATGGCTTCGACTTTTTTTTTTTTTTTTTTGTATTTACTTTTTTCGTAATTAAAACTATAGCTCTACATTAATGACAGTCATTACAGCGGTATGCTTGAAAACAACTTCTGTCACCAATTCCTGCTCAACAAAAAACAAACAAAAAAAAAATACATTAATGCATCACTGCACTATCACAGGTCTGAGTGTAGATTATGCTTATATTAAAAAATTCCTGAGTATCTTTGACTGTTAAGGAAAGGGGACGAGACCCTGAAGTTAAGTTTTGCTTTTTTATTTTCATTTTTAAATTAATTTTTAGTTAAAGTACCACAGGGCTAAACTATCATTGGGTTTAAACAACATTCACACTCAGGAAAGTGGAAGAAACACCATGACGACACGGGGGGAGGATTTTTAGTAGCCTGTTCTTCACTTCTGTGGTACTTGAGACAATTAGTTCACCTTTGTTACTCTTGATCTTCCTGGAAAATAATTTTTGATGAAGAAAAAGAAAACCGCTTTCATTCAATCAGATTTCTTCTCTAAGCCTGGAAAACTTCAGAGGGTTTCTAGATAACAGCTCAAAGGGCGCAGCGGGAGGAGGTGTGGTTCCAAGTTACTGCGCAGAAAGCATTTCTGCTGCCGTTCCCGTTTCTTGGAAGTTAAAACTTTTATTACACTCAGTCTGAACCAGTGTCTTCACAAGTTCTACACCACCACACACAAAACAGATAAGACACAAATCAATATTTCAAAAGATAAACCCAAAAGAAAGATTTAAAAAAAACACCTCACATGGGAAAAACAAAATAAATCCGTAATTTAGAGTACTTCCTCTTTTTTTTTTTGGTTTGACGGTTGCCCGGCCACTTGTTACAACACGGATTGCTTCCTTTGTATCTGCCGTGATGTCGTCCTTTCCTTCCTGCCTTGGGGGGGCTTTGAACTCAAAAGACGTGTTCAAACGTGAGTTTTTTTGTTCTTTTTTTAAACATGTCTACTAATCATTAAATTACAGGTCAGATAATTCTTTAAAAAAAAAAAAACCAACAAAAAAAAAAAAAAACCAAGCTTACGTTAAAGTAAGAACTGTGTTCGGTCATAAATTCTCACTAAAAGTATTTGCAAAAATAATAATGAAAAAAAGAAAACTGAAGCATTTCTGGAGTCTGGCTACAAACTATGTCATAAACGTATCACAGCCAGATTTATTGAACTTCAAAAGATTTTGGAACATTTTAATAGCACCAATGTTTTGTACCATAGAATTCACAAAAAAAATATATATTAGAAAAATGTTTCAGCTGCAACTCAGATGTCTGTAGAGATGGCTGCAATTGGGCCACCTTATGTAGGATCTTTAGCTCAAAACCTTTTTTTTTTTCTTTTTTTAATATGTAGATTATTTTTAAACCAATTTTGTGTACAGCATTGCAATTTGTAGGAGACCATTGGTATTGTTCCCCCAACAAAACATTAATTTATGGTTATTTTTATGTTTCAAAGATTTTTTTTAACCTCACAAACCACACTATATCTACAACTAGCTCTTTAAAAGACTATCACCATTCAAAACAAACAAACAAAAAAAAACTCAGACAACTTTTCACACACAGGGAAGTTGAGGATATTTAGAAGAAAGCTGAGCACATTCTCTACTTCGCATTCAGAAAGTTGCACAATCAAGATAAATTAAACTCTCAAATCCGACACAGGAGTCAAATAAAAGAAAAATCTTCACATCCTTGTATTTTCTTTCCGAATCCAACGTGGAGAAAGTAGAGAATGTGGCAGCAGTTGTTTCACAAAACATCTGTTTCAACTAGAAAAAAAATATAAACAGGAGTGAGTCTGCCTGGACGAACAAAAACATGCACAACCATTCAGACGGCACCGACCACCAGAAACCTTGGTTCGCTCTCAAAAAAAATGGTGGGAACGGAATTGGACGAGGATAGAACAAAACAAAAAAAAAAAGAAAGAAAGAAAAGAGAAAAAGACAAATAGAAGCATCTCTACAAGCAAACTGTGAGATTTGAAAAAGGACTGGTGTGCAGAATAATCATTGCATCACTCAAAGACAGAACTTTTTTTTATAGCTTTTTTTTTCCCACTCTTTTTGTTGATCTGATTGTTGATTACACAAGGTTGTTGTTTTAACGTTAGTAAATGAAAAGCCAACAGGGTTATGTGTTGGGATGGGGAGGTTTTGTAGAGGGAGTCTCAGAAAAAGTTAGCCTACGTTAGGTTTTCCTGAATCTTTTGCTGGTAGAGGTCCAGTCCCAAGACCAGAGAAAGTTCTCCTCTCGGTGACAGGTGTCCTCCGCAAAACTGGAGAAGTCAAATGTTGCTGCTCCCTGGGGAAGGGAAAAAAAGAAAAATAAGAGGCAGAATAGAAAAAGTTAAAAACATTATGACCGTCTTCAAAAAGATACAGCAAATGAGGTTGTTAGATTTCAATTTTTTTGATGGACTAAAAAGAGTGTCTCCCATGAATAAAGAGCTGAAGATTTTTTTTTCTAAGAACAGTATAGTAAATATTATATAACATATATTACATATCATATAACACCAGTTTGTTTCATTGAACTACTAAATTTATGGCCTCCGTTTCATAGTTCTAGTACTTATTCCAAGGTATTATCTTTAAATTCACAGTGGTTCACTGAGATCATTCTTCACTTCCTCGTTGTAAAACTACAGAATGCAGTGAGACATATACTCCACCAGATGGCACTGTGGAGCAGAATCTTCAATTAAGTCTAAGTCTAGAATTTTCAATATTAAAATATTCTTGTTTGAGCTTGATATTTGACAGACAGCTGACAAAGTCCTCGACAAAGTCCTCATTCAGAAGCCTTCGAACTTGTAGTTTACAAATATGAGTCCATATCATAAATGGAATAGAAAGGTGCATTAAAATGAAAAACTTTGACACTTGAGACTTCAGCAAACACAAATGGAAGAGAAGTGGATGAAATGGACAACATTCAAGACAAAAGACAGCAACAAAAATAAAGAACTAGACAAACTAGATAGGACCAAGGTCAAATAGAGGAACAGCTCAAAGGCTAAAGTTTTCTGTTATGTTGATTGTAAAGTGTTCATGTATATTGTATAAGTAAACAAAAGTGAAAAATACTAATTAAAAAGTTCAATGATTAAAAAAAAACAAAAAAAACTTTGACATTTGTTTAAAATTGTATTTCAATGTTGGGAGAAAACCATCAGTTTAAAGCTTCTACAACTTTCTGGTGCTTAAAAAAACATTTTGGTGACAGCAAAGCTTAAATATCTTCAATATGATGTCAAGCGAAAGTGAGTTTAGGAAAGACGTGCCAGACATAATAGCCAAGCAATAAGTTTTTAACCCCTAAATGGTTAAAAAAACAAAACAAAAAAAAAACAGTTTTGAAGTGCTACAAAAAATGACACTTCATATTTTCTGCAGCTGTTATATTTTTACCCACATAAGACTCCACGTCTGAGATTATTTTCAAAATCCCTGAAAGATTAAAACTTTTTTGTGCTGCACTAAACTTCATGCCTTTCACTACAGCTTAGAAAACAACAGAGTAAGAAAATTCTATGGACTAAATGGTTTTTAGCCACCATTATACTAACTGGTTAATTTTAAACAAAATTTATGCAAACAAAATGAAAAAAATAAGTATTTGGAGCATGTTCCTCTTCAACAAATAGCCTGAAGACTGACTACTTTAAAATAATAATAATAATATTAATAATAATGTTTTTAGTCAGGTCACTTTCACAGGCCAACTCTTACTTTATTCACTACTACATTGGTTGCTATGAATATGTGATTCATTCAGTTGTTCAGTTGTACCACTGAATGCAATACCTACATAAAGGAAAGACCACAGATAAAATACAACAAAAATTCGGGAACAACTGGCTGAAGTTTAGAGTTAATATGATAGAAAAAGCCCACTTTGAAATCTGGACTTACCTGTACACTGAGAACCAGGGAAAAGGGGGGAACAAATTGTGTTCTGCCACCAGAACTCATCTTGCTGGCTGCCAATTCCTCCCTGACCACTTCTATTTAACAGAGGGAACTAGAAACAAAAAATAGGAAACATTCGATCAATGTTTCTGTGAAATTCACAACTGCAACAATTTGTGAACCTTCAATACCTCTTGCATGTCGCCAACATAGTCATAAGCGATCCCGTACTTGGGGGTCTGACCTGGTGAACATAAGTCGGGCTGCTTTTCCTCTGCAGATTCTTCTTGTTGAATCTGGCCCACATCCACCTGTTCGCCTGCGCTCGGCACGTCTGCCACTGTTGTTTTGCAGCTCAAGCCGCTCTCTTGCTCGGCAATTGGCAGAAGGGTACTTGAGCCCTCCTGCGAATCCAGAGAGGTCTGGGCACTCTTCTCCATGCCAGACTTCTTTAATCTTGGTAAAAATTTACCAGATTCCAGTTCTGACTTCCCATAATAAGGTCCCTCGCATTCGGCATCCTCCTCCAGAGGTTTGAGGTCAGCCTGAGGATCGTCAAACACGTCCACCGGCGCCGCAATGGGAAAACTCATCTCCTCTTTGTCGGTCTCGGCCTCCGAATCGCTAACACCTCCAGGAGACAGCTCCGAGGCCGATATTGGCCGGAAATGAGTCCTGGGTGAAATGCGGATGGCTCTGTACTGCGTCCGGTTGATGCCGTAAATTCGAGTGTGGAAGGCTTCGCTCTCTGAATCCGAGCAAAGAATAGATTTGGGCTTGAACCCCGGACTGAAAGAAGCCATGTCCTCAGGCTCCAAGGAACACTCGACATGGAGAACCTGAGAGAAGGGATTGTTCAGGTTGAAGGATGCAAACGGGTACTCTAGACCTTGCTCCTCTTTATGCAAGCCCCCGTATGATCCGAGCAAATCTTCATGGAAGATCAGAGAAAATCCCTTATTCAATCCGTCTCCACCTCCTTTAATGGCCTGGTCGCTCTGCCCAAAGGAAACGAGGGGCCTCCATAGGGGCCGGTGCCCAGGGGCGAAGCGGCTGCCCGTGTTCATGAATACATCTCTGCCCGTGATGGTCAGCATGTCGGAGCTGGACGCGGAAGCAGCAGCGGCGGCGCACTGTAGCAAGCTATCTTGAGTATCGCTCGGCGGCACGACTGCCCAGTTTTTATCACCGCTTAGTGTTTTCAACTCTCCATACACTCCTCCGAGGATGAACGATGTACTTTCCTTGTCGGAGTTCAAGTCCCAGGGCTTGGACGGAGTCATGTAATCCCCAGCGGCGTCCAGTTTGGAGAGTTTGTTTTTGGCCAAGTTTTGTTCTTCCTTCTTGCCATCCCAAAGGCGATACTCAGATCGCTGCACAGCCTTTTTCTGAGGTCCCTGAACTGAGACTCCTTTAGTCTGGACCTCTACACACCGGCAACAGCAAGTGCCCGAATCATCGGGGAAGAGCCCCTTATCTGGCTTGTCTGCCCCATGCTTTGAGGTGGCAAATTTCCCGTCTCCTATGGCGGTCCAAATGTCTTTTATAATCCCTGAGCTGTATTCGTCACTCTGTTGGTTCACGTTGTCTGAAAACACATCTGTGCTGTACGGTTTGCTCTCATCCCTTTCTAGCGGTATGCCACAAATGGACTCTAATTTAGATTTTTTGGTAAAGGTCTGATTGGGTGCTGTGCTGATGCTGACTTTTTCACACTTTTGGCCCGAGTCCTCCTGCAAAAACTCCAATATTTCATCTTCTAGATATGTACCCGAAAGAGGAGGAGGGATGACTCGGTCCGGTTCGTCTCTGCCAAACGGAGCAGCGTCCTCTGCCAGAGCATTGCCCTGCTCGTTGTCCGACCGAGTCTCCTCTGAATGCGACCATGGGCTGCAAGTTCGCGTCGATAGGTTCGAACAGTGTTCCGTTTCGTCAAAGGCACTATTTTTGGTCCATATTAGCAAGCGGGACTGCTTATTAGAATGCGGGTCAAGACAGCTACTAGAATTGGTGTTGTTTTCGTGACTGACAGAAAGCGAATCTCGGGGGAAGGGAAAAGTGGCGCCATCACACTGCACCTCGAAAAGGGAGAAGCAGGATGAATCCAAAGCAGATGCTTCACTGGGAGCTTCAGGAACGGCCGGTTCTTCTATTGATCTGGATAGCTTGCTCAGAGTTAGCGACACGCTATCCAGCAACGGAGAGAGCCGGACGGGAGAGTCTCCAAGGAAGCTTTCCCCATCTATGTCTTCAGAAGAAGACGGTGAGTAACAACCCCATACATGTACCAAGTTTTCAAAATCCTCCATTAAGAACCCAACAGTTCCCGAAGCTTCCTGTGAGTCTGCCTGTATTGCACTTTTCCCTTGCTGCTCAAGGCCATCTAACACTAAACAGCATTCTGCCTCATTGTCTCCTTGCTCTTTGCTTTTCTGTCGAATCAGGCTCAAGATCCGACTCTCTTGTATCGTGTCTGAGGCACTAGTATCCAATATGGATTGATAAATATCGACTTCATAGAAGTCTGTGAATTCAGACAGATGCTTGTCATCTAAATTTCTACTATCTTCTGGCTGAGGGCCGCGCAAAGTGTCAGTGAGGTCGGCGGGTTCGTTGTCCGCGTCGCCAGGCGCTTCCACGAAGTGCCCGTCCACAAATGAGCCTGCTGGTAGATAGGCTCGCTGGTAGCTCTCACTGGCAATGCAGATTCCCTGGATTTTTTCGGGCAGCCTTTCCATTTCCGCAGAAAAGCCGGAGCCATCCGGAGAGCCCACCTTGTTGCGATACTTCGTTTCAAGCTTACTTTGACAGCTGCTGAATGGTACAAAGTACTCCGTGATGGGCTCGGTGTACCACAGGGGCTCCTCCTTGTACTCTTTTTTGTTTCTGGCTTCAACTGCAGACTCCCTCGCTTCCAGCCAGCCCAGCTCTTTACGAATCTCCTTCAACGGTCTCTTCCCCTTCTTATAAAGCTGTGGTTGTTTAGCAGCGCTGCCAGTCGCGCCGCCACCACTCGCTCCTACGTTTCTTCTTTCCTCCTTATCAATCACCTTCATCTGCAGCTTCACCTGCCCGTTGTTGCGTGTCCTCTTGTTCTTGGCAGCCTCCCTGGATTTGTGCCTTACTCTAACTGTTTTGCTTCTGGATGACTTTGTGTCACCCTGGTTCCCGCTGGAGCTCGACCCTGCCTCACTAGAACCAGAAGACCAGGATCTGGGTCGATATTTGCCCTCAGATCTGTGTCTGATCTGTCTCTTAAAGTGGCTGATGGTCTTCTCCTCTGCTGCTGCGCCACCATGGCATCGGTTTTCCTTCTCTTTCTTGCTTCGTCGTTGCTGGCCTTTCTCGCTGGTCACAGTAGGGATGGTACCACACGCCTCAAGGTGTCGCTCTTTTGCAGCCTCACCGTCACTGTTGCAGTCTTTGGGGGAAGAGGTGTCTGTGCTGGTTTGTGGAGCTGCAGAGGATGATGAACTGGAGTATGTGCAGGCCTTGGCCTTGTTCCACACCGTCATGATCTCTTGGAGACAAACAGGTTTCTCTGACAAAGGAGGAAAGGCTTCATAGTACCTGCAGTCATACCCAAAAAAAAAAAGGAAAGGGAGATTTAATTGCAATCAGAGTAGCTTTTATTAACTTGTGACAAACTATACAAAGGATAATAGAAGACCAAAAAGCTGAACAAATATAATTAAACTACAAGAAAATGTACAACTATCAAGATGCTGCTCCACTTATGAAAAGCAATGTTAAAAAATTACATCTGCCTACACATTTATGCCAAATTAACTATGCTTCATTGTCTTTCCAATGGAATCTCTTTTTAATGAGATTTACATTGAATCAACTCTGCAGTTGTGTAACATACTGACAGATGAGTTCAAGATCAAATCTATTTTAAAGGATTTTGAAGAGAAGATCCAAAGATCCAAGTTCAAAAATCTATTCAGCATCCAAATTTCTTTATTCACTCATAATGAGACAATGGGAAAAAAATGTGTAAGAATTCAGTGTTCATCTGTAAGAAACTCAGAATGTCAATATGAGAAAATACATCGACTGTATTCATTAAATGAATTTGCTGTTTATGAAGATTTAATTTATGTAAAAATAAATTACAATCAGACTTCAAACTTACATTTCCACCTGGTCCTTAGAAGAAGGCGAATCGGCACGTTCTGGTGACTGACAGCCATCAGATTTCTTTTGAATGCGTTTCTCTTCTGGAAAATTATTTTCAAAAAAAAAAAAAAAAAAAAAAAAAACATCTTACTAAGGTTACCATTTGTGACTTTTTCTTCATCAAAACAACAGCAAAGACAGCTGACCAGGAGAAAAATATAAGTATCAAACCTTTCTGTTTGTTTTGGATGTCCTTAAGTTTAGAGCAAAGCTCTTCAACCAGACTCTCAATTCCAGAGTTCTGCACAGAAGACAAAAACAAGAGGAATATCTGAGATTCACATCTTTCCAGGTAACCAACTAACAGTATGTAGCTACTGAAACTAAATGCTTTGTTTCTGTTACATATTGCACACTGTGTATATATATGGTCAAATTTGCCACATCTCAACTATTAAAGACATGTTCCAGAAAATAAAATGACTGCAGTCTGTTTGCAAGTTGTAGTTGATCTGGCAAACTACTTTGAAACAGCAGAGGGAACAAATGGCATGCACTCCGCTAGGATTGCATGTCATTTGAGTTTTGAGTAGGTACCAGCAGGGACGCTCTTTCCACTCAGGAATAGGAGAGAATGCATGCTGATCATGGAAAATAGCCTAACTTCCCATCATCAAAAGTCCTTTTTAAAATATTTTTTTTCCCAAAAGCAAAATGACTGCGTTAAAGTTTCTTAATTTTTCTTTCCAATGATACCCACTTTATGTATCTTGAAGCAAATAAAACACTTGAATTTTCCCAGTAGTTTTTAGAAATGTTTTTAAAAGCCTCCTTAGAATGCATTATTTATGCAAATTCAAACGCCCCTCCTGACACCGCGCTGACACATTGTCCAAGAAAATCTGTTGGGCTTCGAGAACAAATGACAAAATGAGCCAAGAGTGATATCATATTAAACCTTAAACTATATGCTTTCTAGGCATACCCGGTTTGTCAAAGGTTATTTTTTTAGCTTTTTTGTAAATCATAAAAGTATCAAAACCTCCAAACAGATCGTCAAGAAGTGAATAAATTATACAAAATAAACTCCACAAAATGGGTCTCAAAATAAAGATTAATTTGTGAGCTTTAATATTATATTGGTGCCAAACCTGTAGGATCAATGTGTGTGACGCCCCACGCATATCAACACACGAATGGACCTCCCCTGATTTGCCCCTTCTAGCTTTTGCAGCATGATGAAGTCACTGTATCTATACCAAAATAATAAATTCTGGACACTTTTTATAAAAAAAGTTATATTTTCTATAACACTTTTTCAGCTGGTGGGTAGTAGGGAATTTTCACACAAAAAAAATAAATAGAAATCTAAAAAAACAATCTATTTTCTGCCAGCAATATAAAACAGAAACTACTAATGATAGCTATAAATAAATGTCTGCAATGTTGAAATTTGTTTTATTTTTCAAAAGGACAATTTTTAAATAATTTAAATTTTTAAAGTATTTATACTGTATTATACAAAGTATTTATACTGTGCATTTTTATGTTTTGCAATATGATTTATGTATATATATATATATATATATATATATATACACACACACACACACACACACACACACGCGCGCGCGTGTAGTTTTAGAGACTTTATGTTGCAGATAAACATTTCTGTTTTTCTCTTTTAAAGAGCTAAATATAATTGAGATGTTTGCTACCTTCAACAAAAAGGTTTAAGTCTATCTAAGCAATGCAGCCAGTTTCGCTAGTTTTGATTTCGAAGGCATAACGAGGCAGTTTATCATGATTCAGCCAAAGTAATGAAATAATGAATTGCAGTCTGATTTTTATTGTTACTGTGTTTCTTTCTATTGAGCAGTGAAAGTAAATAAAAGCTTTACATGTCTTTTGCTTCAAATTTTTCCTTAGGGTTTGTTGTTAGTGCTGCAGAGCCACAGCAACAGCTCTCTGAGCTGTTCAGAGCTGATGTTGCTCCTCCGACACTTTGGACTGAACCATTGTTCCAACAATGACTGGGGTGGACCTACAAATTCATTCTTATTTTTTTCTTTGATGAATGGTGGATTTACTTTGTTCCTTTCGCATTTTTATATTCATATTGTGTAATTACAAAGGTTATTTTTATGATTTTTGCAGGGGGGCAAATAAGGTTAAAATATTTTCATATTGTAATTAAATCATATTTTTTCCTCTTAACTAAAAAGAACTATGTGCTTTCATAAAATGTTGTAGCAATATCAAAAACAGTATTTTTTTTTTTTAGCATCGGCACAGAATTTGAAATTTGAGCACTCTACATTCACTACAGAAAGGCCAATTCGCTTTTTTTTTTCAGTCAAGTCAGATAAGATGACTAATGCTGAGGAAAGAATGCTTGTACTAACAAAGTAATGAAAGGCCAGCGGCTACGACTGCAGCCAGCTGATTTGTGACACTATAGGCATGCTCATTTAACAGGAGCGGACATATCCTTCCAAAAATAAAGAAAGCAGCAACACAGTGAGTTTCATGCACTGCTTTCATCAGCTAACATTTACTGCAAACACATCCTTGTAATTTACTGCCTTCTTAAATTAAGCGACAACGTGAATTACTTCATTTACAAACTCAGGGTTTGTAATCAACAAAAACCACAAAGCAGCTGCTCTTGTTTCCAACCCGACCGATTCCTGCTGCACTCCGGCCTGGTCCGAAATAGAAAGTGTTGCTGTAGCGCTTCGCTCCGGCCCTTTTATTTCCTCCTGCATAGCTGCTAATGCCGGTCAGCTGACAGCCAGCCGGCTTTGCTGCAATCACATGCAGCGCTTGCTGCTTAAGAAAACAGAGCACAGAGTCCGGCCCCCAGAGAGGAGCGTGACACCGCTCCCGTGTTGCAGACCTTTCTCTCCAGCTTCGACTAAAGCAAACCGCCGTTTAGTCATGAAAACAACATTTCTGTTTCCTTTTTTGCACAGAAACAAAAGCGTGTTTTTCTGCCGGGTTGTACTAAATGTTTTCTTGTGTTCCTTCTGGTCTTCATTAATTCTAAAACTGAAAAACTGAAAGCTGGAGTGCTGACCTGATGATTAAAAAAAAGCTACAGCCACTTGGCCAAATAAGGTGACGACATTTTCAGTCTAGATCTTCCCTTTTTCAATGCTCTGGCTTCCCTCTTTGACCCAGCTTTGTTCATTGCTTCTCTGCTGTGACTCATGCAATTAACATCCGCCTGACTTCACCTAAATAACAATGACCAATATAGTCAATTCTTAAAGCACACAGTGCCTAGTAAATGTGTTCATTTAAAATTTTGAATTTTGTCAGAGTGTGAACAGAGAGCAGTGAATTTTATGTGGAATCAACACAAAAACTGCACCATTCTGAAGCGGGGCGGGAATATTCATGGTTTTATTTATGTTTATTCAACAGAGAAATCTATAAATCTCATTTATACTCAGCAGCATTTTTTATTATTACTTAATTATGTTTTAGAAACCTTTATTCTTATTTATTTTTAATTAGTTATTTTAATCTTTTTTTAAATTTTTGGCCCCTTCTCTGTGACTTTTACAAACCCAAAAAAATATATTTCTAATATGAAATTGTAATTTCAAGATCTTTTCCATAAGTTTTTCTGCAAAACCTGTTTTTAATATCTACTGGAGACTTTTAAAGTAACTAGATTCTAACTATGCTACTAATCTTTCTTCATTATCAATATTTATCGAAAAGTCTCGCATCATTCTACAAAACTGTTTTACTCCCCTCTTGTAGTTGATTAATTTTATTCTAAAATCTGAAAACAGAAATAAATGTTAGTTTAATGTTGTTAAAACATTTATGTAGCACATATGTAGAACATTTTTGCAGCTCTTGGCAAATTTTATTTTGTAGCAGTAGAGGGAAAGGGTTGAGACCCCTGCTTTACACTAATCCTACACTTTTCCTGGTTGGTTCCTTGGTCATTATTGTAATTAATACTCTCCAACAGAGAACATCTGTACCCAAACTGACACAAAAGATCAACTTCTTATATCGCGTTTGACTTTTGAAGGTTGCAATGGATTTTATTTATCAGAGTAAATAGGGTAAAATAATAAAGCGCACTCATATTAGTCTGGGGGGTTTTTTAACTAAAGAACTGAAAGCTTCCTTCCACTGCACAACTACACACTATTTTCTGCAGGTCTATTATTATAACATAAAATATGAAAATGTTACAGGGATGTGAATACCTGAAAACATACAAAGCACAGTTTTTATTAAAAGGTTAGGTCATTGCTAAAGGCAGAGTTCAGTGTGGATTTTCCTCAGCCAAGATTAGAGATTATTTCAAATCTTTCAGAAACTTAACACCCAAGTTGACTAACAGCAGCTGATAACCACAGGATTTCAACCGCTGAGTAGAACAGAGCTTACTTCATCAGATGCAGAGCGAAGGCATTGCACGGCGGCTTGCTTCTTTATCTCCTCTAGACTCAGGTCGGTCCCTCCTTTCTTCTTGCCCTTGCCCCACTTCTTCCCAGCTCCTTTCTCCCATCCCAGGAAGATGTCATTCTCCTAGAAAAAAGAAAAAAAAAAGAATGAACAATAAAAATCGCTTATGAGACAATTCAGAAACAGAAACAATGGCTTTTAGGGTTTCTCTTCTTTGGTTGGACGAAACGAGAGCCCACCTGGTCCTGCAGGTCGTAGTCGTAGCTATCGTGCAGGAGAAGGCTCAGGACGTAGCGGGTGTAGATCATGGCGTCGATCCCACACTTCTCGAGCTCCTGGCCGAGCCAGCTCTGCACCGGCCCCAGCGACTGGAGCAAGGACATCTCTGAAGCGGGCAGGGGGAAGGGGCAGGAGAGGTTCTCAGGAGGAGCAGGACCGTCTGAATCGGTGCTCACGGGACGCATGGGACCTCAGGTGTAAGCCATCTTCAGGCAGAGCAGCCTCATAGCAGGAAGCTAGCGAAGGCGAAAAGGGATGAGGCGGTGCCGATCTGGACGATGAGGTGAGGGTGGGGGGGGTCACTCCAGCAGGATGTACTTAAGGGGTTCTACATGGGGATGCATGTAGGATGTTTTTTTATTGCTTTAAGCAAAAAAAACAAAAAGAAAACAGAAAATAAAAAGGAAAGGTGATTTTACTGGCGAGGCATGGCTGCTGAAAGCTCCCGGCCGCTGAGCAAAACACAAGACGTGTTTCTGTCTCAGGCAGAGCGGTCCATGGTGGGACTGGGTCTTACTGCACCGGCACGATCTGGAAGACAAAACCAGCCTGAGTGAGTTTTTATGCAGAATAAAGAAAATGCAGCCTGTTTACATCTCAAAATATTCAAGTATCGAGAATACATCTTCACAGTTTACGGTTAAAATGCGAGTGATTATAGGGCTGGGCGATACGGACTTAAAGTTTTATTACAATACTTTCCGGTCACAATAAAAGTGACAATAACAGCTATTTGTTACTTCGTTTTTATGTAACTGTATGACTGTGAGTCACAGCAAATATAGCTCCACAACCTCAAATAGAGCTTTGGAAAAACATTTTCTTTGCGTTGCTCTTCTTTAGGACATCAGTCACAAAGACATGGGATTTGTTTCACTAAGCTGCAAACGGTAAATGGATTTTCAAATTTATTGGTACTTATTGATGCTTTCATTCAGCAAATGATAGAGAAAATAATAAAACTATCAATCACTGATAAGGACGTTGTGGGTTTGGTTTTTAAACATTGTGAATTGAAATTTACTGAATCAGAATCAACATTTGAGGTTACAGACATGAACACAGCTTAAATTGATTGATTCCTTCATTTTCTACTAGATTTAAAACTAATATGCCTATCAAGGCTCCTCCAGAGCTTCCTTTATTAGTCCTTTAAAATATGAACTCGGATAAAATCAGAATTGGCTCATTAAACTTATAAAAAAAAAAAAAAAAAAAAAAAAAAAAGCAGAAATGTAAATAAAGGCAAAACAAAAACTGTGTCAGAACTATATGAACTATATACAAGGACATATAATCTATTGTCCTTGTAGATTATATATGTGTAATCTACAAGGGCAATTCTAGCCAGCTAAAGTAATTAATTTATGCTACAGAGACCATTATTATGACAGTAATAATAGTTACAGAAGTTAGAAATAATCCTTGATTATAATATAACTTGTGCGTAAATAATGTTAAAGTCCCACACTAGCCTGTCCTTACTCGAAGATAGAAACAGTTCCAGTGAGGTCTGTTTTGAAATTCATGAATTAAAGTAAAAAAATAATAAGAATAACCCTCGAACACATTTACTTCGACTTATATCCATTCTCAAAACGGTAAAGAGCATGACAAAACGCGTTGTCCTGGATCACCGCCGCCGCTGTGAGCCACTTTTGACAGCTGGGGGAGAGAGGGAGGAGGGAGAAAGGGGGTGGAAGTGGGCAGGGAAAACAGAAAGCATGCCTTTCAGATGGCGAAACTGCGGGTTCGGACACCGACGACGTGAAGAGCAAATGGAGGCTGTGGAAATTTGATTGGCTGATCCGGGCGTCATTCAGCGGTGGCATTTACAGAGTCACCGGTCGGAGACGTCAAAAGGGCAAGATAAGGAGCTTTGCTGTGCGCTACCACACGACTTGAGCGATCCGCACCCTTATGTACAATAACACTGAGTCACAGGCATACTGAGGGAGAACAGCTGAGAGGTTAACGAGCCCGGCCGGTACGGCGGTTTCTAAATATGGCTGACCGTTGTCTAGAAGCCAGCAGTTCTCTTGTACGCGCATTAGCCCCGGCTGCCAGTTTCTGTCTGGGCTGTCAACATACTAACTTCATTCAGCAAGTCAAACTTACGGCCGTTCTCTGTATAGAACATGCACTTAATTAGAATAAAATCTTTCCCAAGACACTTTGTAATTTATAAGTTTTCGCAAACAAACGTGTGAAGCATGAGAAGCTAAAAAGAAGTAGCACTACAATAATATGTTTAAAAAGGTTTCGGCTGTACATGGCGTTACATACCGGCAGTTCGTAGCAAAAAAAATTAATAAATAAATACTGCGCTGTTATTGAGGCAAGCTTCCTCGCTGCGTGGAATAACATTAGGTACCAGTACAGCTATTTAACAAACACCCGGCGATAGTGACTTCTGCTATTAAATGGCGATATTTACGTCGCTTTGCAGTCAAACCGCAAGGTTAGCTGGACCACCGACCTTTAGCTCATGTTAGCCAAGTTAGCTACCTGGAGCTCCACGTATTCTGTCACAAACATATCTCTCTTTTAATCATATGGCATACGTATATTACCCCAGCATACTTTTAGGCGTTTGCGTTTAATGACGCTGTTGCCGTATGCCTGCCATTAAGAACAGAACACTTTGTTACGGGCAGGTGAAGGGAGGTTGGGCTCAGTGGTGGCGTTATACTGCTTTTATGGCTTTCCATTAAAATGACGACAAATACGTCAAATATTAGGCTGAATTTGTAGTCGAAAAGAACCGGGCTTTAAATATCTAAATGCCAACAACAGAAGTAAATGCGTCCAAAGAGGCTGGAACCATTTAAAAGCTAACGTTAGCTTTCACGTAGCTACGCTTGTTATTGTGACCGAGGGGGAGGAACAGCGGCTGCACGGCACCAGAGGACTGTCAGACGTTTTTTTCCCCTCAACAAATGTGCGCCATATCGTCATAAGGCGAAGGAGTTAGCAAACTTAACATTATTCACAAAGCGGGAGCAAGAGAAGCTCAACATGTAAAGAACACCATTGGAGACGGTTTACTCACCTGCCGTGGCCTGAAGTAAAGAAGCAGCGAAAGGGGAGCGGCTAGTTCTCTCCCGCTGCCGTTCCGAGCTCGAGCTCTGGAATCTGCTGCGGTAGCAGCGCGTATCATGGACGCCAACAGAAATGGCGCTGTTTTCGCATCTAGCGCTTCTTCACCAAAGCGCTAGCGAAACTGGCGACATTCGGGCTCCCGTCCAGGAAGGTCATTCGTCGATGACGGGGGATACGCGGAACCACAATGTCCACCGTCAACGAGCCAGTTTCATTCACATACGACTATTGAATGCGCCACCCTCCGCGTTCGTATCTAGGCAACAAGGCAAACCTCTACTATCCCGCTGCGGTAGGTTTGATTCCTCCGCCTGGAGTATTGCATCAGAAGTCTAACTAGTACTCCCACAGTTTGCGCTCACACAAAGTGAAATTGAAAGACACTGAGCAATACTGAATGCAGAGATTGAGCTGTACAATAAATACTTCAATCATTGTAACCAATGTTGATATTCACAATTTTACAATTGGATTATTCTATCTACATTTGACAATATTTAAAGCGCCCTGTAAAAGTATCAATACCCTTAAGATTTTTCAGCCTCAATATATTCTAATATAATTTGCAGTAGACAAAATAGCACCTTACAGGAAGAAATATAATAATTTGTAAGTTAATGTTTGTTTTTTGTTTTTTAAATTCAAATTTGTCAAACATGGTATTTGTTTCTTTCAGCCCCCTTTACTCTGAAATTCCTAAATAAAATTTGTTGCAACCAACTGCATCCAGGTCACCTAGTAAGTCAGTATAAATCTACCTGTCACGGCCACAGACATTAAGTTTGACACAAATCCTAAAGTATCAGCTGGAATGTCTATACACTTTTACACAACCAGATTTCTGCAGCTTTCTTACAATTTTACCCCCTTTTCATTTAAATAGTAGAGAATATATGTCAGATTGCACATTTCAATGCATCACAAAAACGGACACCTTAGAATGGGTCTGTAAACGTATTTTTTATTTTTTATATCCATGTACTTTTTTTCATTTTTAAAAATAAGAACAACAATAAAAAGCATGTGTATATCAACAGGTAAAGTGACTTTGTGTAACAGTGTTGCTAAGGAACTAGCAAGCATAGTACAAGAATAAATATATTCAATAAAAGGTACAGAATGATATTTTTAAATAGCTATATGGAAGATGAGTGATATACAGAAACAGTAAAATAATATGGGATGTTTTTAGATGATTCAGTTAAATATAGTATAAAAAAGATAAAAAATCAGCACAAAAACCTAAAAGTTAAAAACCTTCTGTACATACATCCAGTTCTTACTGGTTAACTACCTTATAAGAACATCAACACACAACCTACACACGTTGAAAGTTAAAATAATAATAATAATAAAAAAAATAATCCTCAGGAAAGTAAATAAAAAGCAAGTTTTCTATTTAAGATATTGATATAATGTATACGGTCACATCTATTTTTGACATATGGACACAATGAAGAATAATTTAAAACGACTGATCCCTGTATTGCATGTGTATGTGGATTTTTCTTTAAAAAAAATGATTATTGATTTTTTTCTAAACAAATGAAGAAAGTCAGTCTGTATTGGGGGATTCTCCAGAGACTGACCCTCTTCCATAAATCAAAGGTGTGTAATGTGAGGCCTGAGTTGGAGCCTATTGCCCAGCTGTCTGCACCACTGTCCAGATAACATAAAAACACTGCCTCCTTGTTATGCTAGCAGCTAAAAAAATACAAAAATGCGTGCATGAGACACTGCTGGTAAACAGCAGAGCTAGTTTGTGTGTAGTTAGCAGCAGTTCAGAGGATCCCTCAGGGCTTTTTAACAAATAAGCTTTTGATTTGTATCTGGAACCGGAACAAAGCCACCCGATGGCCCACTGACCTTACAGACGCAAAGCCAAGTGGAAGCCGTGTCAGACTCCACAGTCAATATCCTGCGTGTCCTTTTATGAATCATCCTAATCATTATTGGAATCGTTCTGCCTCGTCAACGTTTCTGTCTTCTCTGAAACTGATACGATCTCGTCTCAGCCTCAAGCTGCAGGCCGCAATTTAGCATTTTTTGCTCTGAGCTTTATACTCTGACAGCTTCCTCCTTCGGCACTGTTAATTGAAAGTCGATTTAGAGCATCTGGCACAGTTATAAGCTTCCTTATAATCCTCTTTCAGGAAGATGGTTTAAAGGCAAGAGGGCAGATTTTTTTCACTCTTTTAAAAAAAGACAAGATCACAGTGATGTCTGTATTGGCAGCTTGTTTGAGGAAATGCTTTTTGCATTTCAAGTTGTGTCTATTGAAACTGAATTTGAAACCAGGAGCTTACAGTCACTGAGTAAAAGTACACAAATTTTTTTTATCTCACTGTTTAATCAGACCCGCCTTCTCTCGTTTTAGGTCAGCTAGAACTACTGACGTTATTTCTATTTTTCTAGATGCCACAATAATGAGAGAAAGAATATGTCAGAGATGTATTTATTAATGTCTTCAAAATCAGAAGTTTACAAATTTCTCACCGTGAAACATGTCCTGTACAGTCATGGGCAGAAAAGCGCACTGTTCACAGCGTCTCCTTCTGCTCGCTAACTGGCCATGTAGAAATTCTACTGGAGAAATACAAGTGAATGGGAGAAAACCCAGACTGAGTTTTTAAAGTGAGATTAGAACTGAGCGGAACTGGCAAGACTCTGGCACTACAGAGGGAAATATTTGAAGGTTTTAAAACAGTTTTAAAAACCTGCAAAGGCAGCAGACACATGTTTGCATGTTTGACCAACCTGACCTGACAGGTATAATTTTTGTTGTTGCATTTGGTTTATCTTAGACAATTGCTGCTGATTGGCCTGTGGGTTGAGCAGAGGTTATCCAGATAATCTGATTGTTCTCATGAAGCCTGTTAATCATCATCATTTTCTTCATCAATATCGTCATCAGCATCCAGTCACATGTCAGCATTCACTAAAGCCACAAGAGCAGCAAGTGATTCTTGGCTATTGAGCTGACACACTTCTCACTCTAATCCTTTTAGTGAATTTAAATAGTTGACTGTGCAGAGACCAATCACAGTCAGATGAATTAATCAAAGGGACCAATAGGGATCGTTGAGGAACACTCTAATCCCCGCCTTCATCAAAGCCATATGACTTTAGTTCCTCTTTATTATCTCCAGACCTGTTTACCACAGTCTGGTTTCAGTCTCTGTATTGTTGCCCAACTGCATGCTTGTTCTTCACACAGACCTTCACTGCAGCCTGTCTGACTACGAGATACTTTTCTCCCTCTTCTGCTCACAGTTATGCAATGTTTTTGCTGGCAGGCAGCTTTTATTCTTTGTCAGCCATTATTGTAGGCCAGTCATATGTATGAAGTTGCCAGGAACCTGCAAACGTCCGTATATTCCCCTGATTGTTGGCAATCTCCTCAGTCTCATTTACTGGAACGTGTTACTGGGATCGTGCTCTGTCTTGCAAAGAGGTTTCATTGCAAGCCAGATTAGGAAGAAAAGGGGGATTGGTGTAATTCTGCCTCGCAGTGAAGGTTCAGTTTAACAATGTACTGTAAATGTGTATTGTGTTACGATAGTCAGATATGAGTAATTATATGGCTACCTGTCTAATAAAAGTCCGAATTTTTATTCTTTTAGGTCTGTAATTTGCAATTTGGAGTCAAAACAGACAGTTGCATTTAACAACCATCCGTGGCACAGCATAGTCCAAGCTTGACTCAGTTCAGCTCCTCTGTTGAATTTTTCTATAGTTTTCCGTAGCTTCTTCCCCACAGGTAGGACTTTCACCTGTTCTCCCTCCCCCGGTCAACCCTGACAAGATTCGTCTCCAATTGCAGACATGACGCGGTTCTTCCCCTTTTATTGGAATCGCCTCGGATCTGGTTCAAACCGGACCTAGCCAGGTATTACAAGGAGGCCATATGATCGGCAGCAGACTGCAGCTGTTTATTGGCCTGTGGGTTTACATCTCAGCCACCATTTTCAGTCTGGTGGCTGATGAGACCCAGTAGTTGGCCAGATAGGCAAAACTTGAAGTCCAAATCTTTTTATCAATTGCGGCAGAAGAGCAAAGACAGCATCAACAGGACATGGCAACCGGCAACAGACAAATATATGAAGAGATTTTGGAGGAACTAACCACTTAGGGTGCACACGCAAAATTGTTGCAGGTGATGGCAAACTAACCCGGAGCATCACACTGAAAATTCAGGATTTTCTAAACAATAGCTGCAAAAGCAAATGCGGTTGATTAGCAGTGCTTGCCTATGACCGATGGTGCCATAACATGCTACGGTGAAATATCATCTCTGTCACTGAATATTGAGCACATCATGACAGTCATGTATGATGCTCATATGACTGTCAGACAGCAACAGCTCCATCAGTCAGAGGCCTCCTCAGATTTGCTACCTCATGTGATTACCTCCTTATGGTTGTCACATGACTGACTACCAGCCCACAGCATGACCATCCGCATCAACTCGTTGAAGATACTTGGATGATATGAGTTCCGGCAACTTTTTATTTTCCTTTGGGATCAATAAAGTATTTCTGAATTTCTGAAGAGTGGGTATAGTTCATGTGTTCAGGCTGAAACATGTTCGGTGGAAGCTCAGAAATTACTAGCTACAAGCCAAGAACAAAAATAGAACTCGCAATATCTCACTGAGATTGTGTTCTAAATCAGATTCCAGAATACGGTCTCCTATCTTGGAGATGATTGTTGTTTTCCTCAAACCACTGAGGTTAAGATGCTTAAACTACAACTTCTAAAACTGGTAAAGCATATCATTGGTTTGATCTGCTGTGTATCTCTTCATTTAAACATCCATTCATTGTCTTCACCCGCTTGTCCGTGCAGGGTTACGGGAGCTGGTGCCTATCTCCAGCGGTCATTGGGCACGTTGCCAATTCATCACCGAGTAACACAGGGAGACACAGCACAAACAACAATGCACAAACACGCACACACACGTATACACACACACACACACACACATTCAGACCTTAGGGAAATTTAGAAAGGCCAGTTACCTTGACAGTCATGTTTCTGGACTGTGGGAGGAAGATGGAGTACCCAGGGTTTGAACTCAGAACTTTCTTCTTGCTACAAGGCAACAGTGCTGCCAACTGCGCCTTTCATAAAAAAAAAAAAGAAAAGAAGTTATAAATCATAAAAGACACATAAATATAAAGGCATAACACATTGTATTACTTTATTCTTTATTCAAATTAGAAGAGCGTATCCTAAAATTTAGAATGAACTACTAAACGTTGCAGACTGTAAGCTTCTTACGGCTGAACTAAATGCTAAAATGCATCTCCTGTCCTGGACTGTTTTCTTGGTCCTTCTTTCTCTGGCCCCTTCTATCTTTCACTTAGGTGGTTTTCGTGACATTTGTTTGACCCACTTAGTTCCAGTTATTTTCATTGTGTGTCAGTCAGACCAGCAGCAGCAAAGCTTTTTCTTTCACTCGCTGCAAATTCTTGCACAGGTCACCGAGTTCTTTCTATAGCAGGACCACGGCTATTTAGGGTACGACACGTTCTTTCTAGACTCACAACACTCGCGTAACAAAGCCAGGAAAAGGGGGAAATGTTTGATCTTGTGTTTTTATTCAAAATAGGGTGGGGTTTTTTTCAGCAGGATCCACATGAGATGGTCTCTGTTCAATAACCAGCATAGATCCAAGATAAGTCTATAGCGATGTTTCCATTACAAATCTGCACAGAAATTAGTATTTTGCTAATGAAAAAAAACACACAAAAAACACACACACAATTTTGCAATTGCTGTGTTTCCACTAAATGTTGCCAATCTCCTCATTCTCGTTTACTGGAACGTAAACGAGAAATGCAATTAAAATCACATGTGAATAAGTTTGTTCATGTGATAACTCTTTTTTTAAAAAAAAATAAAAGCAGCATTACCATATATCAACTACTTCCCGTCATATTTTTCATGGTTTCTGCGTGTGGCAACATCTGGTTGTTGATTATGTGATGTGAAAAAAGTGTTTCTTTGCAGTTTTGCAAAAACACTATTTTCCCTTTGGCCCAATAAAAGAAAAGAAGTTAAAAAACAAAAAACAAACACTAGGATAGACGCTTCTGACATTGTCTCTGGTTCAAGACTGACTAGACATGAGGATTATGACATTTGCAGCCCATGAACAGGATTCGTCTGCAGTGACTCTTGCTGTGACTTCAGATTCAGTCCATTTCATATGAAGTTTCCCCAAAATCTTGACCAGCCAAATGTTTTCTTCTACTATACAGAACATTTTGAAAAATCAGTTTCTTCAGCAATGACCTTTTGTAGCTGTGGAGGGAGTCAATGCCTCTGGACATTTGTTCAGTCAGCAGTCTTCCTGATGATTGTGTAACCTACTAACACAGATTGAGATAGCATTTAGAGCAGGGGTCTCAGACTCCAGTCCTCCAGGGCTGCTGTCCTGCAGGTTTTAGATGTGCCACAGGTACAAAACACTGGAATGAAATGGCTTAATTACCTCCTCCTTGTGTAGATCAGTTCTCCAGAGCCTTAATTATTCTATTCAGGTGGTTCAGCAGAGGCACATCTAAAAGTTGCAGGATCGCGGCCCTCGAGGACTGACGTTTGAGAACCCTGATTTAGAGGCTGAGGAAACCTTTGTAGGTGTTTCATCTCGATTCACTTATTATGGAGAGACAATATTTTTCCTCTAAGGAAAGTTCCACTTTATTAAATGAGTGGCTTTGTCATAATATATATATATATTTTTTTTCAGATGTTCGTGTGCAGCCAGGGCTACTCTGGAAAGTTTTAGATTTAAAATCAATGATGTGATAGAAGGGCCCAGTTGAAGCCCAAATCTTAATCCAATTAAGAATCTGGTGACAAGTTAGAGAACTGATATTAAAAGACACTAAGAATTCAGATCTCTTTATGTCCGAAGCTGGTAGAGACATGCCCTGAAATTCTTGTACCTGTAATTGCAGAGAAACGGGCACAACGACGTGTTAATTTGAAGGCAGCAAAGTGGTGGTATGTTGACGCTTGTTGTTGTGGTGTGACACAATTTGTCCCTCGTGGGGGTTGCGATATTTTTTGGGGGATTGTTGTAGCCTAAAATTACTGATTTTGCAGCACCTTTCTGAAAAAGTTGCAGTCAAAGTTGAGACAAATTAGAAGGACAGAAAGGGGGACTGGTCAACATTCAGTCGAGTTGCAGTGACTGGTCAGTTTTGCAGAAAAGTTGCGATGACTGGTGAAAATTGCGAGTCCGTGCAAAAATTTGTGAATGAGGAATTTTTGCATTGTAATTTGTTGATGGCCAACATCATGGTAAACATCAGGCGTCTTCCACGTATGGACTCATTTCTGAATGAAATTCTATGGGTGAAAATCCTCCTGTCCTCTAGGCAATTGGTGAAATTAAAGCCAAGAACTCATCTGAACTATATCAGACCTCAGTGACGATAAAGTAGAACAGGGCGTCGTTGTCGCCTTGTTTGACTTTGTGTGCGCGTGCGGAGAGGCTGGGTGTTTGCTGAGCGTACAGCGGAGACAGAGAGCAGGCCTGTTTGAGCCGGGAGACGCCACCAGCCATGCTGCTTTTAATTACATCACAGGCGAGAGAGGCTGTGGTGGCAGAAAAATGGGGATTACGACACCGGGTCACAGTCTGTCCACAGAGAGAGCCTGCTATCAGGGCTCTGCAGGCAAGATTGCGCTCTCAAAGCAAACAACGTGTCCTCACAACCCTCCTAAAGCCGTCTGCAGTGTGCAGCTGACAGACTGCAGATAGTCGCCTCAACAGGTTTACGATGCATAGTTTGCATAGTTTTATTTTCACTTTGAAGTTTGTTTGAACAGAGCAGTTAAAGCAAGACTAAAAGCCCAACGACAAATAGTCGAGAAACCAAAATCACTGCATAAATGCTGTATTTATGAGCAGTTTTTATTTTATTTTGATGTCTGTTTTTCAAAAAACCACTCATAAAGATTTTATTTAATAAATGCTTCTATTTGCTTTTCTTTTTTCTCATTTAAAGTGGATAATATACAATATTGAACTTATTTCTCTTCAGAGAAACAAGGAGAAATCAGTGCGTTAAGTTCAGGACAATTCACAGCAGAACACGTGAGACCAGATTTTCACCCTCTACCGTTTCCTCTGATCCGAAAGGTTTTCTCAAGTGTCAGCCATATTGGTTGGTCCTGCTGTTAAAGATGCAGTTTGAAATCCTTTCTGCATTGCACGTAGAAAAACAAAAAGAAAAGTCCTGTCATTAATTTGAATAAGAGAGGGAATAGTAGTTTAGCTAATTAAAATTGGTGGCACAAATATTGATACGCCTTAAGTAACTAAAGTAAAAAAAAATTTATTTTAATGTATTGAGGAGA
The DNA here is from genome assembly GCF_019740435.1 of Gambusia affinis. Classification (NCBI taxonomy): domain Eukaryota; kingdom Metazoa; phylum Chordata; class Actinopteri; order Cyprinodontiformes; family Poeciliidae; genus Gambusia; species Gambusia affinis. The sequence continues at coordinate 5,240,034 of NC_057885.1, read as the reverse complement.
TCAGAAAACCAGCTCAAGTGAGTATAAAAAAACTTTAATATGTTTTTTTTGGGAAAAAATTAATTAAATAATATGGTGGAAATTAGCCTTTATATTTGTCCTGAACTGAGTGGTAGTTAGTGTGACTCCACTGAGAACAAAATTCATGCCTCAGTATGGACAATGGTCTTATGTTGTTAGCTGAAGGTAAAATACAGACTACTTGCAGCTTCCTTTTAGTCTCTATTCCCTAAAACAAAAATCAAGCAAAAAGGAAGATTTAGCATATCTTCCTGAACTTCGCCACCCATTTTTTTTTTTAAGCATTTTAATTTCAGAACTAAAAACAAAACCAAACAATGGATGTTGGTGAAAAATTCCTGCGTGAGAACTGAACTCAACACTTCTTGTTCCACGAAGGCTTCAAAACCATCCACCCGAGTGCAGCAGAACGTTCTTTGACCTCGCCTTTCAGCTAGCTTAAATAAACCTGTTGCAACCTGGCCTGACATAAGTGGGTCAGAGGTCACACACTAACCGCTGGTAGTGAGTGCTGTTCCCTTCCTTTCATTATCAGACCATTTGGATATATTGACAAAGATAACCCAGCTCAGCCCGTAGGCGGAGGCAGGCAGCGTCCTGCAGCTGATTCCATGAATTAGCATGCAGTAAAACAGGCTCTGTAGAGTGTTTGGTCTACGGAGCGGATGCCAGCGGCCTGTTTGACAGTAACATCCTCTGTGACACTAGGCTGAAAGGTATGCGCGGTATGGGAGGAACTCAGCGGCACGCCGTCTGAGCCCTGGCAGCTGGTTGTTAGCGCAGGCTCTCACCTAAAGGCCGTGAACAAGACCAACGGGTCGGTCTCTGGAAACAGGTTCCTGGGCGAAAGAAAACAACACCCTTATTAATATGATCTTCTGGTTGACCAAAGAAGATTGCATCATTTCCTCCTGCTTTGCAATGCAAATTGATCATGAGTCACTCAGCACTCAGCACCTGTTGCTGGTTTGAAATGTTTCTCATGATTTTGACCACTAAAAAAAGAGTAGACCTTAAAGTTTATACGGCTGACTTTAGACAGTGTAGTGAGTTATATCATTAAGCTGTACTGCTTTAAGTAGGCTGCATATGTTATCCTTGATGTTCTGTCTTCAGGAAACAGTGTGCCTTTTTGCTTTTACACTGCATTCCTTTCAATCTGCACTTCTTTCAGAGAGTACAGGTCGGACCGGTAGGGTGGTGAGGTGTGTGGTTCCCTTCAGGCTGGCATGACGGAAATATTAGTAACATGGAATTTACTCGCCTGTTGACATTTAAAGGAAATGGCAGTTACTCATCTTGTCTGATTTATCTCTACTTCTCTAAAGAGCTTCTCTCATTCAAACAACCTGATATCAGTAAATCAGATTGCTTTTCTTGTTTCACGATTCCAAAAATCAAAGTTCTTAAAAAGGTGCTATTATTAAGAACCTCTAAACATAAGTTGTAGTTTTGTGCCTTTCTAGTTATCGGTGGGTTCGTATCAAACATTTACAGGTACAACACAGAGTTTTCCTGTTTGGGGTGTTTCATACTGGCCATACGTCAATTCATACCACACCAGACTCTTCTCATGTTTCTCAGCTCTTTATTGTTGACACGGGTTACGTAATCCACAGTCAAACAGCTGTCAAGTAAAACCATCCTGTTAAGGCGTTCGTCCAAAGTCTCAGAAGTACCGAGGTCCGTCGGTACAAAAACCAAATGACGTCCCATGTACAGATAAACAGAGCAGAGACAAAGAGGCGCAGTGTGCTCACCGACGTGTTTTCTCCTTCCGGATGTCAGGCCACGAGATGAGCCGGGACACCGTGGTGGATCATATGACCCGGGATGTGTGGCTTTAAAGCTGAGTGACTTATTCATGACTGCGCTTGTCTGTCTCCTCACATGGACCGGGGGTTCAGCAGCGTGTACAGCAGCCGTGTGCTTGTAGATGTGTGTCCCTGTGGTCAAAAGGTCTGACCACCGAAATCCTGTGCAAGGTCGAGGCTGAAACTTTGCTACACAAAATGATTCAGTTATTTTATATTGGTGGAAATATGCTGAGCTAAACGATGTCAGCTCAGGTAAGGTGCTAAACTGAGCGCAGAAATTAGTGACGACTATTAAAAGTAAAGGTAATTTTATTTATATACCACATTTTCAGCGACAAGGCAATACAACGTGCTTAAAACAAAAGTGTTTGTACGTGTACGTGTGTGTGTGTCCAGGTGAGGTTTCTACCTGCATTAGATGAGATACAGGAAGACAAAAATAACTTTATACATCATTAACCTTTTTTAACATAATTTAAATGTTATTTTTGTTCATCGTTGTTGCACTACTGTAACATGAAACTCTGCCGCAGTCTCAGGTTTGTTGGGGCTTATAAGAAGTTTTCTTCCAGCCGTCCTCCCAAACGGCACTCAGGCTTTATGTGCCAAAAATCTGGAACAAACTTCCAGAAAACTGCAAAACTGAAGAAACACTGAATTCTTTTAAATCGAGGCTAAAAGTATTTTTGAGTTGTTACTGATTAATAATAACTGGTACACTGATTAATATGTTTGAAAATTAGATTGACACAATGTAATGTTTGTTGCTTTTTTCATAAAGCGTGCCATGCAAATAACATTCACATGATATTGTCCAGATTTTCTGTCCTTGGTGAAAACAATCATCCCCATAGCATAATGCTTCCACCTCCGTGTTTCACCACAATACAAACCCTAACCCATAGAAGTTCAAGTTTGATTACAGATTCGATCGTCTCTGGCCCCTGAAAGGATTTTCTTCCGCCTCCTGACCACAAGAATGGTAAAAATTTGAAATAGAAAACAATTGATGACCCAAAACATTTGAAAATTGCCTGTTTTAAGGCAACAGTTCAAAGCCATCTTTATGTTTTGGCTCTTTGATTATATACAGATTGAATTTTAAAAATTATTTACTGCTGAGCAGGTAAAACAAAACAAAACCCCCCACTTTTTTCATTTTTAATCTAATTAAGTTTGTGGCCCACCAGTGGCTTAAATTTGCGAGTTTTGCCAAAAAAAACTTGGACACCACTGACCGAGAGATATCAGTATCTAGTGGTATTATTGTGGCCCAGTCAAACCGCTTCTCTCCTGACTCAAGGGCCACATCCTCTTCCCCCGTCTCTGGACACCTAATCCCCATAAGCCTCCGTAATGGCCCTGGACAGGGGAGAGGAAGCGGTGAGGGGAAAGTTTGAACTTTATGACCCCTCAAGCCGATTATTTCGGGCCAGCTGAGTTTCACAAGTGGCCTCAGTCTCAGCCTGGACAGGCACATTGCGACAGAAACTTGAAGACATCGTCAGGATATCTGTAGCTCAGGCCGAGAGCCGCCAAGGCAAACACTCCACTCTACTGCAAACGCTGATCTGACTTCTTTAAAACGAGGAGGAAAAAATATCGTTTGCCACTAGAGGGCAGCACCGACATTTGGTAATTACACAACTGCTCTCTGCGGGAGAAAGTGTGTCACTTGGCCGCTGCTCCGTGGCGGGCCGAGAGGGCGATGACCTGAATCTAAAGCAGAAAGTATCACAAAGGTGGATTAGCAAAGACGCTCATCTAACCGTGACCCCCTTCAGTCAGAGGACCGGAATAGTAATCAAGTGTAAAAACATTACAGGTCAGTAATGGCAGAAAAAACTACTTAAATAAAAGTAGTTTTACTACTCATGGTCAAATCTTACTCAACGAAAAGTAAAAATTGCTCGGTCAAAAGTTTACTCAAGTTAAAGTACTGAAGTGCTTACTTTTGAAAATACTTAAGTATTCATTCATCCATCCATCCATCCATTATCTGAACACCCTTTGTCCCTAATGGGGTCAGGAGGGTTGCTGGTGCCTATCTGCGTCCCGGGCGAGAGGCGGGGTACACCCTGGACAGGTCGCCAGCCTGTCGCAGCTTAAGTATTCAAAAGTACCAAAAATACATATTCAAAATGATATAATTCATACTTGATAATTTAAGTACATCTTGTTTTCTGAGTGCTTTTACACAACCTTGTAACTGATGCCAATGAGGAATTGGCATGTAGAGCCAAAATGTCTACACCACCTGTAAAAATATAAGCTTAAAAATCCATCCATTTTCTATACACCCTTTATCCCTAATGGGGTCAGGAGGGTTGCTGGTGCCTATCCCCAGCCAACGTCCCAGGCGAGAGGTGGGGTTCACCTTGGACAGGTTGCCAGTCTGTCGCAGGGCAACACAGAAAACAAACAGGACAAACAACCATTCACACACACTCACACCTAGGGAGAATTTAGAGAAACCAATTAACCTGACAGTCATGTTTTTGGACTGTGGGAGGAAGCCGGAGAACCCGGAGAGAACCCACCATGCACAGGGAGAACATGCAAACTCCATGCAGAAAGACCCCAGGCCAGGAATCGAACCCAGGACCTTCTTGCTGCAAGGCAACAGCTCTACCAACTGCGCCACTGTGCAGCCCAGCATAAAAATCCATTTTTTTTTAAATTACAGCTACTTTTAACTAGCTTTGGTTTGAATTTCTCCAACCATCTTCATCGTCATCTAATCTATTTTAATGGTGGTTAGCAAACAACTCAAGGAAGCGCTACCGCCACGCCAAAAAAAACAAAAAAGAAAAATTAGAACCTTTTGTACAGGTTATACTGCCTTAAGAAATAAAATATGGCACGATATCCTCTGCTTCCCGAATGTTTCTGCACCAAATCAGCAATGTTCAATTTCATATTTCTAAGATTTTTAGCTACCGTAATTTATTTATTTATTTGAACCAGGTTATTCATGCAACCTTCTCCAACCGTCTCCATTGCCGAGTTTGAATGAAAGCGGGAGCTCAGCTCGGGACACTTAAAGAGGATGACGTAATTCCACGTCTCAGGTGTGAGTGGAGACTATAATTGGTTCTCCGTCTTCAGGAGCAGAGCACATGGTCAATTGCATTTCAGTAAAGAAAAACAGAAGTAGCTTGTTTTAGCTAGCTACAAAGCTAGCCAAAAAGAACAAGTAATGTCAAGCATCCTAGAAATGTAGTGGAGTCAAAGTACATCGTTTGTCTTTTAAATGTAGTGGAGTGAAAGTCATAAGTTCCCACAAAAATAAATACTCAAATAAAGATACTCAAAAAATGTACTTCAGTACAGAACTGAAGTAAATGTACTTTGTTACGGTTTGCCACGGAGAGGTCAGATAAAAACTCCTCTGATCTTCAGGGGGTTATTATCTATAAATTTTTTACCACAGGATAAAACTTTAAACTTTAAGAAGGTCATTAGGTGTTGCTGTGTGTATTTTGAACACCCACTCGAGTTCAAAAATAGCCCTGCTTAAGAAACAGCTTGAGGGAAGGGAAAAAAGGTTTGTTCGTGGCTGACTTTGCAGAGAAGAAGCCGCAGCTCGACCGCTCGCTTGAGATGTTTACAAGGGTCCGTTTCCATCCAAGCCATGCGTCTGGTGAAACAAAGTGACTTGTGGGGCTTTAAAAGATAAAGCATCTCCACGTGTTGAAAACTTTACGCCTCTGAAGTGAAATGCACTTAGAGCTTTCAACTGTTCTAAGATCAGATGACCCCAGTAAATCTTTCGGGACTCAAACCTTCGATGTCCAGACAGCAAACCAACTATGGAACTTCTAAAAGACGACTTTGTCAGCATGATGAAGCATTTCAATGAGGAAGTTTGTGATTGCTGGTAATCTGATGTGTGAGAGAGAACACGATGTACGGGCCTGAGCACACTCTCATTATGAGTTGTCTGGACGGAGTGTGTAGTCTCTGGCTTTGAAAATAAAAGATCTAGGGAAGGCTTGAGAAGAGCATGGCTTTGGTATTTATGATACCAAATATTTTCCAGTGAAAAATTCCATGTGAATTACATTTCCTTTTGTTTTGTTCTGCAAAATGTTTGGTTTGATTTTCACCCGTCTTCGTTTTTTAATGGAGTGGAACACAACAAATAAATTTCAACAATAAACTGAAAGTTTTATGAGATCCAGTTATATTCTCTTTGTTTTAGCGGTAGTCGAGATGCGTGAATTAGTTGTTGAGAAAAATGTGAAAAATAACTTGTGGGTAAGTGAAGTTTAAGGAACTTCAGCAGGGTTTTGTGTCAGAATCTAGTGCACAAAAACTTTCAGTTTCATCCTCCCATGAAATTGCTCCACAACGGCGGACAACTCACTACAAGAGCTTCCTTCCCCTTTTATTTATTGTTCATTTCTCCTTATAGTACTTCATTTGTTGAAAACATCCTACTAAGTACAACTGTTTAACAAAAACATTACACCTCAAGGTACATGTGTGTGAATCTCTTTATTTGCTCAAAGTAACAATAAGTATAAGGTTTTTTTCCTGCTACTCCCGGTGGTGGCCCCTGGGCCTCCAGGGCTCCTCGCTCTCTAGCGTTTGCAGAAGCGGTTGTGTGCTGCACAGGTCAGGGCGACGACCAGCGTGATGAACTCTTGGAAGTCAACTTCAGAGTCCCCGTTGAAGTCCAGATCTTTCATGAGCTTGTCCACTTCGCTGGGGTTCTTCGCTGCCTGCACACCAGGATTAGCAAATGAAGGTTTTACTGGCAAGTTTGCTTTCACCAAGCTCCTTTTACAACCACCTTTAGCTGATTAAATAGGTATATTTTAGATAAAAACAAGGTCTTTGAAGATAGAAATCAATGAAAAGTCGTCTCAGTGTATAATAAGCCCTGCAGAGACAATAGCCTTGACGTAGGTCGACTGACTATTTTTTGTCTAATTTCTAGTATATCTTAGTTCACTTGAAATAAGACAAAATTGCCTCACAAGTAACTTTTCAGCAAGATATAGGAGCTTAAAATCAATTATGAATGAAAAAGTACTAGTTCCACTGGCAGGTAATCACTTAGGAGAAAAATGTTTTGTTATAAGTGAAATAATCTGCTAGTGGAACTCTGTCTTTTTAAAATGAATATTAGGAAATAATTTACCTAAAACCGTCTCCTCTATCTCACTGAAAAGTTACTTGTAAGTTAGTTTTGTCTTATTTCAAATGTACTAAGATATTTGCACCAGAAAATAGACAAAAGTACTTAGTAAGATTTTGTGTTTTTGCACCATAGTCCAAAATATGCTCCCCAGCAATGATGCATTATTTCAATGGACGTTTAGAAACTCTGCCTCTAGGACCCTAGAGGTTCCACTGGTGGGTTCCACCGGTGGAACCCACCAGTGGGTCTGTCGGGTTCTAGAGGTTAATGTCAATGCTATGAGCTCTGCATGATTATCTTGTCTGTTTCCACCCCGATGCACACAGGCATGCCTCCCCAGGTGAACAACGTACCTTGAGCAATCCAGGCAGCTCCTTCTCCATCAAAGTCTTCACCTCAGTTTTGCTCAGCGTGCACTTCTTCCCGTCAGAACCAGCGTATTTGTCGAAGATTTGTATCAGGGTGGCCATTGCTACCTCCAGTTGACTCATGATTGCAGCCGGTCTGGTCCTTAGCGTAGTTCAGAGGAGAATCGGATGCGCAGGGTGTGGGCCACAAAAGGTGGAGGCTGTTTTTATATTGCGTGGACCAGGGATGAGGCTAGACTTGAAAGGTTAAGCAACGCCGTGTGTTTACCATAGGTGGTGGCTCCGACTCTACACACACCCATACTCCACCCAATGTACATACCCACTAAAAGCCAGCTTCTATCATTGTCTTGTTGATTTAAGGAGAGGCCCTATCTTTAATGTAACCACAAGATGGGTCCCAAATTGGAGACCAAATTATTTTAATACTTTAGGTTGTTATCATCTTATTGGGTAATTTTGGATCCAAACATTGCAGATCGTCATCTTTATCTTTCTTTTTTTTTTTTTAAGGATCACGATATCGAAACAGATTTAAATCCTCAATCACTACATTTCACCGTGGTCAGTGGGTGACCATACTTCTGCACACCAGCGAACACAAACAGGTTTCGTGAACACAAATGTTTGCTTTTGCTTGTGTTTTCACTTGTGCACCTGATTTCCTGCAAACAATCCCTTAGGGTTTCTGAAAGTGAGCTACCTTTGCTCACACAGTCAACAGCTGTTTTCTCTGCCTTATTTTTATCTACAGAGATCTCATTGCAGATATATCATAACAAAGTGCATCAAGAAAAGGTACAAATGTTCATTGCTAGTGTCAGTGTCTCATTGTTGATGTGACCTGATGACCCCAGACAGGAAAGTAGAACCTATATTTGTATCCTGGTTGTAGCATGAATGTTACTTTTGTACCTCTGACAACTGTATCTTCAGTTTTCTTTGCATTTATTCTCTACTGGCTGCAAAACAGATTGCTCCTTGGAAATAATAAAGTTTATCTGGATCTTGTTGTACAGCATGTCTCTATAAAAAATGAACTAAACCTGACAGTCAAGCCCCTACTGATGGCCAGAGATCCATGTCAGATTGGATGACTTCACCTTACAGTTCTGTAAAATAATAAGTTTTCACCTTACAGATTCCTTCCCCATTGAAGATCATCAATCAGATACTATTTAAGTGACTTCTTGACTCTTTGGGACTGCCATTATTTAGACCCAGATGTGGCAGCTTTCCAAAACGTTTTAAGACTGCTTCTTGTATTAACTTTGGTGAATTTGGTATAATAATTTTCTTTAAGATCTTAAAAATTTTAAACGTTATCCGTAAGGGGAGAAATGCTCTTTCATAGCACTGTATGTGTATTTTGTCAAAAGAGCTTGGCGCACAAGACCGTCCTACGGATGTGGTGAATATGTTTGTCTAGGGCGAAAGGAAAAGGCAACCAGAATAAACCAGGCCATGATATGAGAAAAGCTACAGTAGGTGGTTAACACCTTCTGCTGGTCAATGCAAGGAATATGAAATTGGTGTGGTCATCTGATGATGCAGAGTTGTTTGGATTCAAATAGGTGAAGGAGAGTTTTGTTGAACTTTTCAACCAGGAGAGAGGTCTCTTCTTTTGACCACATTTTTGGCCACGAATGTCATATCAAGTTGGGCCTTTAGTTGATTTGTTTCTACTCTTCTTTTTCTGGATTATTCTGATTGCATGACATAGATCAGCAGTGTTTTTTTTTTTTTTTATAAACCACGTCCAGTGCAAATGTTTGAATTTAATGTGGATTTTATTCCATCTACACAGGATCAAAATTATACATACGGGCTCAAAGAGAAACATAGACACCCTGCAGAAACATTATTGGGTGAATGTGTTATAGGAAGTTGCACTGTGACCACACACTTCTTTAATTCAATCATTCTTGTACTCGTCAGAAAGCTTTTAGGGTAATTAGCATATTCAACTGTTGTTGACAGAATTGGTGAAGCTTTGGATGGTTTTTTTTTTATTTGTCCAGAAATTAGCTTTAGTTTGCGTTCTGCCTTAAGTTGACATCTTGTTCTGTTATTGTCACGTTTAAACATCCTGTTGATTCCAAGTCTCAGCCACCTGACAAAATCAAATAAGAAGCCCAAGACAAAAACTGACACAAGCTCACTCAAACATTGTAACATGGACGATAAATAGATTCAGTGTGAGGTTTTCTAACCTTATGTGACTTCGTTTTTACTTTAATTCAATCATTGTAAAGACAATTAGAACACAAAGATTGGTTTGTTTTACATTATCATTTGTATTTGAAACCCTTTTCTAAATGCTTCTCTGGGTGTTTTCTGTAACCTCTTTCTTATCCTGTTGTAATCTTTCTCGGTAATGTCCCTATGATACCTCAGCAGCTTTTGCATTCGCTGCATCTCTTCAACAGATTCTGCAGATAAGCTTGAGTTGAGCTCATCTTCTATTTTGGTCCTCTTTGTTTGTTGTGTTGGAAGAGACATTTTCTTGTACAATGCACACATTCACACAGGATCCTTGTCCAAAGAGCTCACTGCCTTTCCTCAGACCAACTTAACAACTTTAATATTATTACTTCTGAATACATTGTTGTTTCAAATACAATGGACTCCTGTATTTGCAAGTGTTAGGGCCCACAGTCACCCACTAATAGCTAAAATTCCCAAATACTAGAGATCCCCTCTAAACATCTGCATATTATTATAGTTCAAATACCAAATCTACTCTATATGCAATAATTTGAAGAGTGGAAAATAATTTGGTATTACCATATACAAGCTAACGTTCACAATCTTCCTTATCTCCGCTCTTGGAGGCACCTTCCTTCTTCATGATGAAGTATTAGCATCGCTAGATGGTTGATAATAGGGTAGAATTGGAATCCAGAAATCCTGGGTCTGACGGATACAGATGACACGTTTTTGTGACTAGATGAGACTTTGTGAAATAAAGCACACAAAAAGACTTTTAGTTTCATTTTTGAGCCGTTTCTTCATCAGATTTGACTGAACTTCTAGCATCTTCTAGTGGCTGCTAGCTAACTAGCTTGAAGAATGCTGCTATGTTTTAAGTCCTTGGGAAGCCACTTGTGAAACCTTATGTAGCCTATATGTAGCTAACATTTTATAAAGTGGTTAGTCCATTGACATAAACCTGTAGTACAGTCCTGCTGTTTCAAACTGAAAGAAAGTTGTGTTTTCTTTACCACGGTGCTTCTATTTGTGAATAGCTGTAGAATCCCCCGTTAATCTGAAATGTGTGTGTTCAGCGGTGCTGGGAGCGTTTTAGCAGTAGATGTATGGAAGTTCCAGTCAGAGGACATAACAACCTGTATGTAAGCTCACAGATAATGAGTATTTTGAACGATAACATCACTGACACACGGTCGCAGCAGAGTAACTCAAAGATGTATTGATACAGACAGACCTTGACCGTCATGTAGTCGCTTTGCTCTTTCCACTTCCTGCCTTTGACCTAGTATGCTGCAGCACGGCAACACCGCACTTTCCACTCAGGGTCCGTATTGTGAAACTTCCCCCCAAGCTGTAGAGGTAGTATGTCTTTGTGATGTGGACCACTGCCAGTAATGTGGTTAAGACACACTGAGGTACTTTTGACACTTTTATCCTCATAAAAAAGTACATGCGTCATATTTGTACCCTTACAGTCACATTCAGTAGATCAGAATGTCTTTCAATGAGGGTTATGTCAGATTAAAAGTACCTTTTCAAAATAACTGTATGCAGGTCATAATACCTATTAATCCCACTTTTCTTTATGAAAAACATTGTTTTTATCTGATATACTATTCTTAAACATATAATCATCATAATAATAGAAATAAAAAGTTGAAAAGATCAGTGTGTATGATGTGTATAGTGTATGTAGTGTTTCACTGAGTGAGCGGTCTTACTGAAAAAAATAAACTTTTCAATAAGTTGAATATGATTGTATGTGAAATGACAACGTGAATAAATGACTTGGCCACTATATTGAATAAGAAATTGTTTATATGAAAATGTGAAATATTTACACGCATAAAATGACTTCTGTTACTCAGATATAGAAACATACAGTATTTACAAAATTACAAGTAGGAACGAGTCGGATGAGATTCTATTTAGTTCTTTTGGGCTCCACTCGCTCGAAGTAATCCAAGGAATCATACATGGCCACTTCACACTAAACAAAACAGAGAGAAACAAGACGTGTCAATACAACAAAGTTCAAGTTGTTTAATATGAGCTTTTTACTTTTTTTTTTGTCATACATGTTTTCTAATTTAAGTGATTTGAATCCACAGATGCAAAGTAGCTTTGTGTTATCATTTTATCACAATGCAGGAAGTGTTTAAAAATAATCAATAAACACTAAAGGCTTTTTTTAATGGTTTCTCATAACACTAAAACTGAATGTCCAGTCTCACACTCACCCACTGAGTTGATCCTCTGGAAGAACTGGTGCTGCTTTTGTCCATATCTGCTTCGACAGAGTCAGTGTGTGGAACTTCATAGATCACCCTGGCCGCTTGTCCTGAAACGCACACACACACATTTTACATTCATGATGAAGTATTAGCATCGAGTTTTCACATATTTACAGGAACAACCATTTGTTTTTTCACCTGAAGAATTAAATGAAATTGTTAAGTTTTGTAACAGTTTCTATGAAAGTGAGACTTGATATCACTTCTACTTTAAAATAGTGTTTCCTCTAGGTCCTTTTTCACCAATAAGCTCTAGTTTAGTCAGACACCTAGAGTCCTATAAACATAACATCACACTTCAAACTGAAGCAGGAACTTATTTTTGCTGTTCCTACTGAAACACTGCAAGCTACATATATCCTGTTGTATTATATATATATATATATATATATATATATATATATATATATATATATATATATATATATATATATATATATATATATATATATATATATATATATATATATATATATATATATATATATATATATATATATATATATATATATATATATATATATATATATATATATATATATATATATGTCATGTACCACAGGGTGCATGCTTTGGTCCCATTTTCTTTCATTTCATAATGTTCTATTAACTTAACCAAATCTTATTTAAAAATGCAGTTTATAAAGACTTCTGAATGGCTTTCAAGAGATTTTTCTGAACATAAATGAATAGCAACTCCCCGCTGCGCATAGTGACAGAATAAATTACTTTATGAAAACTGGTTATATGTAGATTTGCTGGTGCTGCATTGAGATTGGCTGATGGTCAAAAGTTGTTGACTGCAGCTGGTACACCAACAACTAGGACAGGAAGTAAAAGGAGTGGCTACAGATTGTCTCACCCTGGTTCTGGTACACCGTCACGTTGCTCACCGATCAGATCAGTTTTACATTTGTCTCGTCTTAAAACAGTTTGGTGGCTAAAAACTTGAAACAATGTTAGGTTTTTCAGACACTTTCATGTGTATTAATATATCTTTATCAGATCAGGTAAATCATGAGTGGCAAATATAATATGACTGCCAAACGGTCACTGGTGATCATCTTGACTTTAATACTGTTATTGGCATGCAATTTTCAAGTTCCTGAATTAATAACTAAAATGTAAGTGTGTACATGATAGATGGTATTGAATATAAAAAAAAGTGTATTTTTGTAATGGTAATTACTCTGTGTGAAAATATTTAACACGTTCCAATTTAGAGCAACTTCTTCTTTAAACAGAACCATAGCAAACCTCTTTGGCAGAAGTGTTCAGACAACAAACCCACAGAGACCAGCATCTCTGGGCTGCCACTGGTGCTTTACAAATCAACAACCTGCCACACACATTTGATGCGTCAAAACTTAAGCCAGCAACCCAATGCAACCTTTGAACGGTGGTGTGAAACTCAATAAGTTCACAATGTACTAGACATTAAATAAGGTACGAGATATTCCTGAAGCAGAGTTCTTCTACTCTGGTTATCAAGGGCTGGTATCCTGCAAGTTTTAGAAAGGTTTCTGAACCAAACTCATTACCTCCACAAGTCCAGTCAAGTTCTCCAGAGTCGTGCTAATGACCTGATTACATAACTCCTGTGAGCTAAAGAGACACAGCTGAATGTTTCAGGACGTTGGAAGCTGTTCAATCTGAAGACCCCTGTCCTAAAGGGCTGAGCAGGTCTGTGACCCGTGACGCCTTTTTGGTCTTAAGTGTGGTTTTAAGTGTGGTCGTAGTTTCAACTGTAGCTCTTTCTGACGGTACCATGCTTGGCTGAAGTTTAGTGATCTACATAGTTGCCTCAATTCTACCCAATGTCTCTTAACGGCAAAAACTTTGTGTCAAACACAAACCGCACAGGGATGATCTCTGAATATCATCAACTTAAATCTTCAGCTAGTGACGCTGCATCTCTCGAGCAGCAAATATCCTTTAAACTTACACAAGTCAACAGTGACACGTTGTCTGACTCGTCAGGAATGTAACACTGATGGGTTGACTTTAACCCTCCTAGACTTAGTCTTTTCTCAAAACACACAGAACGGGTGAATAGGCCTCATGAAATGTTTTGTTGAAAGCGCTGTAGAATCCAGTCTTGCTCTATGGATGGAGTTTTATGCACATCCTTCCTGTGGATTGAACGTCATATAAACTTTGGGCTTTGAATGATTTATATGCAGTATTCTTTAAGCAGTATGATGGATTTTCGATGGATTTTATAGACAGTGATCAAGTGTACAAATATGAACTTGTGGTCAGTTTTCCCTTAAGCCACACGTACATAATTATACATACAGGATCAAATGTACACAAGCAATCTAAGTAATGCTTGTATAAATGTCCCTGGAGGAAGGCACCTCAGAAGCAAACTATACTAGCAATGAATTGAAGCTTAAATTATTTTTGGCAAGATATTTAAACACATTTTGTGACCAAATTAATATAGTTTATTTGAATTGGTTTGGTTTCCTGGAACTGACCTAACTTGAATCCGTTAATCATGACTGAGGCTTCAGGAAGACAAAGCACTGAAAATTATCATTCCCTGATTTATCAATTCCAAAACAAGTTTTGGCTGCGGTATAGACATGCTAAGATGAATAACCACATATCAGAGAAAAAAATCAATAAATTCAAACTTTTGGATTAAAATTTATGTTTGTAGAAATATTGGTGGTTGTTTGTTGTAGAAAAAATTATAGATGAGTTAAAAATCAGATGGTGAGTGTATGAAAATCGGACCACAACTAACGCAAACGCCCCAGTGAAACTGCAGTAAATTTGTGTTTGTTAAGCCAAAACCCAGTTTAGTTCTGATGTTTGTTTTAGTAAAGCGAATCTTAATCTAAAACTTGTTTTGAATTTTTATCCCTTAGAAACTTTGCAAATTAGAGAAAGATTTTCAGAGAGATCTAGTCCACAATAAAAACCTTGATATGTTTGTTCTGTCAAAAATAAAATCAATGTGTTCAATAATGCAGTCAAGACTATATTTACAGGTAGACTATGAATGTCAAAGTGTTTTTTAAGAGACTCTTTTGCTTCAGCCTTACAAAAGCCATGTTTATAAAGTAAAAATCTGTGGTTGCTAATTTTTCTTTTTTCTGTTTTTCATCTCTGCTGTGAGATTGTTTTTTTATTTTCTGAAACAGTTTCTGCGAGTGTTAATCATTTTTGCGTCTTTACAGAAGGCAAACAACACATTGACTCAGATTTGTGTCATGTTGACATTAAATGGTCTTCACTGCTTTATAAATCACTAAAATGCTCCTTAAACAACCGTTTATGTTGCCTGTTGAGCATTTAAAACTTTATTCATAGAATAACAGCTAACAGTCCAAAGACACAAGATGAACGCTGCAGGTTTGACGTAACATTACAAAGGCCTTCCTCGTTTGTTCTTTGCAGCTCAGCGTTTCGTTAGCGGTTTTATTTTTTGCATTGTCAGTATAATTTGGCTCTTTGGTACATTTCACAATACCAGTCAGAGGAAGCCGAGGCAGCATTCTAGAGAAATTTAGCACAACTTTTCCAAGTTTTTCTAAATGATTCAAAGAAATACAATAAACTTTGTTTTTGGAGATTTCCAAATAAAAATGATTGTGCATCTTTTTTAAATTCAAGTAAACAAAATAAACATTGTTTGAAGGGAACTGTCTGAAAGGGGAAAATGCTCTTTTGCAAAACAAAAATAAAAGATGATATATTTTGTGTTTTTGAGGGAGTTTTCATCGTACCTTCCTTCTTTCGCAGACAGCAGAAACAGATGAGAGTGATGAGGAAGAGCGGGACCACGACACCCATGGCAATGATTACAGGTTGTGGCAGATTTTCTTTTTGATCTTAATGTGAGAAAAGGAATAAATGTTCATTTTTATTAGCAAAAACAAAGCATTCTTTCCTACATTAGCCTCAGATGAAACACAGTTTGTCTATTAATCTATTAGAAAGGCTGCAGGTTTAGTCACCTACCTTTAGTTGTGCTATCAGTGATGTTCTTTCTGGATGTAACAGTGATGGTCGTTCCTTTTCCTTCAGCTATAGCTAAAAGTGGTATCTCCACAGTAACCTTGCAGATGTATCTTCCTGAATCACTTCTTATCATGTTTTCTATTATCAGAACTGAACACTTACTTTTCTGCTCATTCTTAGAGCCTGTAGACTGAATTAAGACAGTCTTATTATTTATTAATGTTTGATTTTTCAACCATTTAATGCCAACTCTTTCAGCTGTTCCTTCCCAGCAGCAGGTGATGTTTCCTGTCTCTCCTTCTTGGACAGAAACATCAGGACTCTGAGTGACAACAAGTGCATCTGAAGAAACACCTGGACAGAGACATGATGGACACATTAGTTTATACAGAACAAATATTTCACGATTGCAGAACCAAAACTAGAAACTGAAAGTTTCCTCAGTTTGAAGGTTTTTGGTAAAGCCAACGTTTAACTTCAACTCTTAAGAATTTACAAGACAGAAACTTGCATGTAGCAAAATCTATATAGTACTTTTCAAAACATAAATATCATATTCCTTTTTTACTTTTATTGAAACATTGACACTCAAATAAACACCTATAAAAAGACTCACTGCATATAAAATGGAAGGTAATAAATGTCTCATCATATATAAAGCGATATTAGATATAAAATATTTAAAGCTTTCAAATAAAAGTAAAGGACTTGTACTGGATGGGTGAAAGACTCCGACCATTGTATGCACATTCATTCTTTTGTCATAAAAATGTCCTGATCGGCTGTAGCTACAATGTAATGTAGCTCAGTCTGGGGCTCAAGCTAAAACGGCGATGCAAAGAAGTGGAACCAAAGCAGACGTTTTGTTTCTACTTACTCCATGATGAGAGCGCGCAGAGAGAACTAAGAAGGAGACTTCTCAGTAGGAGCTTCATCTTTCCACCTCGATTCATTACAGAAGACTGATCTACATCTCCTGTTGCAGCTCTAAGTACCACCCACTGTCCTCCCAGACCAACACACGCTCAGCGACACACATTCGACAGAAACAGAAACATTACAGGACTGTTTTTTTTTTTTTTTTTTCAAAGAATCTGAACCCACAGATTCTGTTCCTTCCGTCTTCAGACAGACGGCAGAGAGAAAGCGAGATGATTCAGAGAAACGGTCTCTGAGATTCACTCTTCTGTCCTTTATAATAACACAATCGCTACAGATCTCTAAGAAACACTGCAGACAGAGCAAGAAAGGAAAGTCAGAAACGTTCAGAACAATGACAAGTCGGTGTTTGTATATGTATCTGGTGATCAGTTTCACTTTAGTGCATGCGCTCCTTAAGGTTTAGCAGGTACACAGATACAGACTCCTGGCTGATAATAATCTATAATAACTTCCTAAAAGCTTTTTTGAACCTGAAAAACAGCCACAGTGTCAATCAGCAAAACCTTAACTTTAACAGAAACACTTGGAGTATCAGTCCCAGAATGCCCTGCGCTTTTATGGGCGTCTGAAACACAGTAAGGCTTTGCTGACTTTATAAAAGGCTGCATTAACTGTCAAATAGTGATATTTTCACATTGATTAAAACATTCGTAATTAAACCTTATAAAGGTATCTTGCTCTGGGACATTTGGTCAACATCAAGGTATCCCAAGCTTTTAAAAAAATGTTAGCTGGGGCGTGCTCCGGTGGCGTAGAGGGCAGCGCACCCCACGCTTGGAGGCCCCCAGTCCCCGACGCGGCCGTCGTTGGTTCGATTCCCGGACCCCACAACATTTGCCGCATGTCTTCCTCTGTCTCCTTCCCCCCTTCCTGTCAGCCCACTGTTGTATAAGGGACACTAGAGCCCACAAAAAAAAACCCTGGTGGGGAAAAATAAAAAATGCTAGCTGTGTCCTTGTGTTTTACCTCCATTTTACTGACCGTTTTGGGAACGTCCATAACTTCCAGCTGCGAAAAACACAGAAAGTCACAGATTGAGCATTACGTCACGTCACCCAGATTAAGGTTGTTTTCAGTTTACAGCTGGTATTCTACGATAAGGATGTTTCTCGTCATCTTCATCATTATGTTAGAATATTTTAGCGTCATTATCTTTGTGTTTCCACTCCTGACAGTCCGATAGATTCAGTTCAATTGGGGACCACAACTTCTACATTGGTTCCATTTTCAGCTGCTGCAGTTCGCTTTCACACTGACTGCACTTTGAATAACCTGTTCCCCTCCTCGCCTGTGGTGGCGCTGCACCAAGAATCAATGGAGGAAATGACACAAAAACCTCTGAAGAAGACATTTAATGCAACTTCCATCTTCACCCAATGTAAACAAAAATGGAGGGACGTCAGATTTTAGCGTTTGTAGGATTTCTCTTTTGTGGTTGATAAAATAAAAATAAAAAAAACACGAGCCATTTCTCAGGCTACTGCTAGCAGGTTTGTTTTGGTTACATTTACCCAGAATGCCCTGTGCTATAGTCCGCTTCCTGCTTTTGGAGTGGTCTACGGTTTGCATGGCGTTCACACATGCATTAGAATCGCATCAGAATTCACTTCAACCGAACAAAGACAGAGTTTGTAGGCGGACCAGAGTTAGCTTTTTTTGGTGCCCCGTCGGAGACCAGTCACCTGAACAGTCATGGTTCTGGACTGTGTGGAGTCCAGAACCCCACAGTGAGAACAGAAAAGCTCTATCAGAACCTTTCCTGATAGAGGAAAATAACTTGACACCATGATATTATTCGTCAATGTTGTCATATCACGACAGTCTCATAATGCCCAATGCCCAGTTTCTGGGTTCTGCATGTCTTATGAAGTGTTACCCATTTTAATCTACATTTAGTTCTAATATCTTTGGACTGTCTTCTCTAATAATGCAATGCATGAAACTGTGTTCATTAAATATTTGCTTTATTTCCTGTTTTATTGTACTATTCATATCAAAGGCCTGTTGGTTTATTTCCTTGCTGATGCTCCCCTGTGGTTTTCTGCTCTGGCCCTGGCTTTCTGGTGGTTAACACTTCAGCAAATGTCAACAAAGCTAATAGCAGGTTGCTAGGAGACACGATTTAAATAAAACGAGGCTGATACTGGATCTGATGGTGAATTTAGCTAAAAGTTAATTGTTGAATGTGTACATTTTTCTTCAACTCCTCTCGGTTTGACCTTTGTCTCGATTATCTTCTGTGCCATCATATGTTCTGAATCATGTTTTCTAGAGATGCACAGAGGAAGGAAGTCACTGGCTGCCCGATCAAAGCAGCAAATAGGAAATAACACCTATACAGTTTAGTAAAATTTTGTGCTAGAGCGGCGGTTTTCAAAGTGTGAGGCGCGCCTCCCCTGGGGGGCGCCAGAGCACTTTAGGGGAGGCGCGGTGCGAGGGAAAAAGTAAACCGGAAAAGCTATCTGCTTGCTGTCTACTGATGTGAGAGAAACGTCTTTTACGCATCACGATCAACTCTTTGGATTTAGGAAAAAGTTGGTAGTGGGGTGCGCGTGTGGAGCGGGGATCAGTGGAAATGTTTCCCACCTTAGAGGATGTTTTGGCCAGTGATGTCAGTAACGTTACTGACGTCGGACCACTTTTTTCTGTAACGAGTAATCTAACACGTTGCTATTTCAAATCCAGTAGTCAGACTACAGTTACTTATCAAAATCATTTTTGCGTTACTGTGCGTTACTATCTTCTTTTGTTATTTAATCGTATTTCCTCTACGCGTCTTGTCGAGTGACCGACGTCTCTATGCAACAGAAATGTAAACAATGGAGGGAGATGCGCATTTTGTTGGTGGAAAAACTGGAACTATTTTGAGTTTCTGTCGTCAAGTCCAATTATTATAAGCGGCTTTGGGCTTCATTTTTTAAAAGTCGCTTGCAAATTTAATGAGTGGCAGGTTGCGCCTTTTTGGGCTCGTTTTTGAACGTGAAGTTACTCATTTGGGCTTGGAAATAAGCAGAGACTCACAATAAATCCCAGAATTTGTCCGTCATTAAGGTAGTTTTAGTCAGTCTCTCCCTGTTCATCATTTCCAGGATGATCCGTCCCGCTGTGTCTTTGTTAATGTCAAGTTAATATATTACCTCTCAATGACATCGAGCTTCACGTTGCGCTCCAGAAAACTGCAAACATCGAGACCAATATGAACAGCGCAATAAACATGAAAACAGCCACGAATAAACGTGTTCGTAGTTGCCAATAATTATAATGGCAAGTTAGCACCGTTATAATTATTAATATTACGTTAAGTGTCGCAGCCATCTGAGCTGTGGAGCTGCAGGAGGAGCTCTGTGCGCTGCGACATCAAACTCAGGGGCGTAACGCAGAATCTGGAGGCTGGGGGGAGGGGGGCTTTAAATCCTTCTTAGAGTTTTCCAGACAACAGTGGACCACACAAATTATTCATGTTTTTTATTTTTTGTACTGTTTTTTGTACAATCTCCTCTTCAGTTCAACCTTATCAGTGGAGACACATTGTTGATGTTGCCATTATAAAATAACTTACAATTAAGTTTTGGCAAAGCTCAATGTGATTTTCACAGGAGGCAGAGCGTTGTTGTTAGCAGCTGCTGAAAGTAACTAAAAAGTTACTTTTAATGTAACTTAGTTACTTTCCAAGTCAAGTAGTCAGTAATATAACTAAGTTACTTTTTCAAGGAGTAATCAGTAGTCCGATTAAAGTTACTTTTTCAAAGTTACTATGCCATCACTGGTTTTGGCCAGAGCGGGGCTGAAGGTGGAGTTTTTACAAATCCACCCCCTTCCACCCCCCTCCACGGGGGGCTGGGGGGGCGCAGCAGGCATTGTGCTCCTTGAAGGGGGGCTCACCCTTTCATACTTTGAAAACCCCTGTGCTAGAGGGTTGGTGGCAATATTTGTTACGGAGGCATGCAATGAACTTTGTACCTATTTCTCACCCTTCTGTTTAGATCCACATCTGAGTAACCAAAGCAACCAAACTACATTGTCAAGTGTAGTTTTTTATTATTATTATTATTATTGCTTAAAAATCTTGTAGACAAAAGTTTCTGCTTTCATTGGAGATGAAAGCAGTGGAAAAACAGGATTTTTATGATTGTTGTGATGAATAACGCACCAACACATCCACATGCTTTCTTTGGTATGATTCCTAATCAACATTGTCTTGTATTATATTAAATGTATATTCCAATGCACTATTTTAAAAGTATCTCAATTCATATATCTGTGCACAAATTAACCTCATAGTGCTATGTTTAACTCCTAACAGGAAGTCATGGTTGTTTTTGGAACAATCTGATTGGCTGACACAGATTTTAGTTTTGCACTACACTGCCTCCTGTGGGTGTTACATGTTAAAAAAAATATTCAGGGGCAGATTTGTGGAGATTCAAGTGGAGGAAACCTTTCCAGAAAACAATCCCGTGTCTATAGATATTATGCTTTTAAATGATGTGATGGAAATTTTGACAAGGCCGCAGTCTTCTCCCACAGCGTTACCGTTCCTAACATTCCTTGAAACTCACATCTCTATAGTGGTAACAATAAGCCTCCACTCTTCTTATTAAATACATTTATTATTGAAATAGGGAAGAACATTATTCATCTACGCAGTGACTACAATCGTCTGCTGCATTCCTGTACCGCTGCAGCTCTAACGGTTGTAGCTGAGCCCATGTGGTCAGAGTCTGCCTTGTCCTTTAAGTAAGCCTCCAGTTGTAGCTGGTGGGGCGTGTTGATTTTAACCACATCCTCAGTTTGCTGCCTCCATCTGAGGGGCCGAGTGTTCATGCTCCCCTCCTCTCTCTCATTACTCTCTCTGCTATTCTACAAGTCTTTCTGACATGAGTGTTTTAAAAGATGTTGTGACCAGTGTTTCTCTTAACCCTCAATAAGCCTCACTTTTAAACTGTTGGTGTTCTAGAGCTCAGCTGGAGTCACGTCTAGAATGTTTAGATCTTTACATCAATGCTGCCTATCAGCTTTTATCATATTTCCATTAATCTTATTCTTTGTTATGTCAATCGGGTTGATTTTCATCAGTGTCTAATTGCATTTTAAACAAGCACAGGTATAGACAAGTTGGATGTTGCTGTTTACAATTTTGTGCATGCTCAGCAAAACGATATTCTTTTAGCTGCCATCCAAAGCCGCGCTGCTGCAGTAGAACAATTTAGTTCACGAACTAAAACCTGGATTTGTAGTTATTGTTAATTAAGTGCCGTCCGCCATGTCAAAGGAAAAAGTAATGCAGAAGAGGCGCCAAAGAATAACTCAAAATGACTCGTTTTCTTATTTTATTTATTTTTTTGCTCTCTGTGTCAGCTACGCCACAGGCTTGTTGCCGTAGCAACTGACTAACAACAACGCCACTAAACGGATCAGAATTCAACACCAGAAAACATGCAAACATTTCCCACACAAAAATAACAGAACATTCTTTACACTGCAGTTTTATGTTTTCAGGTTTGATCTTTATTTTGAAATTCGTAATGTGATTATTAAGTGATTGTTGTGGTAGATTAGCTGCCACAAAAATGGTTTGATTAGCTAAATCAAACACCTGCTGTACTGATGATCTGTCATCTGATGATGTGCGTCGCCTTTTTTTTTTTTTTTAACTGAACCAAACCACCAAATTCTGCAGCACGTCTAAATGTTAAGGTTGTCAAAGTCAAGCTAGCATAACTGACCTTTCTCTCTATTTTGTTTGTTATTGAGAACGTTTCTTGTCATCTCTTCCTCTTAGTGTTGACAGTTAGATAATGTTTTCTGTCTTATGTCATGTGTACATGTAAGATTTTCACGCATTATGTTGACAACTTCACTACTAAAACCAATGGGAGTCAACATTGGTGACCAGCTACTCTAGCAGGGATTTGAGGGAGGAATTTTACTGCAGCATTTCCTACTGGCCACAGGGTGGTACTATAAAATAATTAATCCAATCAATTAATCAAATATTAATAACTTGTAAAACTGTTTAATTGTCAGTGACGTCCTAATCTGATGAAGAGATGTAGATTAGTGTGTAGTGGCATTTGTATTTTTGTGACTGTTCCTGAACACAGCTGCATGCAAGGCCTTTCGTCCCCAAACTGCACCGCAGACGCTTCACTACATGCAGAGAACATGGCTGCCAAAGAGCAATTCTGTGTGGAAATAAAGTAATAAGTTGAATTTTCAATTATATCCTCAACTGATAAAAAGGAGAATGAGATCTAGATTAGCTTGTAGTGGCATTTTTATTGTCCTGACTGCTCTTGAACGCATCAGGCCTCTCATCCTCAACTCTTCCACAGATATTGACGCCCATATTCCACGGCTGTACTTGCCAAAGAGCAACAGAGTTCCTCGAAAGTATTAAATGAAGTCAAAAACTGCTATATTACTGGCATTTGCACAAAGTCACTTTTGGATTGGACATTTGCAGTTATTGAATGTGCATATATATATTTGCATTAGAGATATTTCTTGTCTTCGAAGAATTTTAAACTGCTTTAAATAGCTTACTGTCTATGTTGTTTACTCCTTTTTTTTTTTTTTTTACCATATTCGGTCTCAATTAAGTTGAGAAGCAAAATATAAGTGCACGTTACACGTAACAATGGATGCAGTGGTTAGACAAAATTCCATATTTATTACTAAAATAAGAGTGAGAAGAACATGGCTTACAGGTTAAATATGAAAGAACAGAAAGTTTGTGTGACCCCAACTCAACTAGAGGAGGGAACAGTGTGTGGCTTCACGTCTTTGGTTTAAAATATAAAAACCTGGCAAATAGAGAGAGCGCCTGCGGTATGAACTGCGTTAGAAGTCACAGACCGTGAAGAGGCAGGTATCAGTATTCAGCGGTAAACCAAACTGGAATCATGATGTTTCTACTGAGCTCTCTGCTTATTATCTGCGCCCAACTCTCCTGGAGTAAGTAACAACTATTTTATATATTGCACTTATTTCACAAAGTGCAACTTAAAGTTGTTGACTTTATGAGTGTTTAGATTAACTCGGATATTTGTTAATATATAACTTAAATGCAGAAAACAAACTTTAAAAAAGAAAAAAACATTTGTTGGGAGAAAATAAAAAAAACAAAAACTTAAAAAGTAACTAAGTAAGTAACATTTGGCTAAAAACAAAAGTCATCAAAAGTGCAATATTTCATGGATTTGTTATTGTTCAGTGGCGTTGGATTATTTTAGATTTTTGTAGACACACATGGCAACAAGATCACTGGAAATACACAAAGAGTTACCAATCCAATAAATATTAACATTTCAATTATTATCAAAGAAAGAATAAAATATGAGTTTGACTTTGATCAAGTTTATTTATTTATCTGCTTTGTTCACCTGACGCATTGTTTAAATTTTTTAAAAAGTAGTAACAAAATCCCGATGTGAAGGGAGAAATCATTTATTTTAATTTAAATATTTTTAATTTCATTTAATTGGCATTGTTTTGCAAAATCAGTGTTTCATTTGGCATTAAAGGACTTTAGTTGTAATTTTTTAGTAAAAAAACAAAAACAAATTAAAAAAATTTTTTTTGTTTATTATGATTGATTTGTAAAAGAAACAAAAGGGGTAAAATACTGAAGGGAGTGAATACTTTCTACATCCTTATGCAGGCTTTGTTTGATCATTTGCTGCCTAAAATCAACCTCTTGAAATGTTTCAACCTTGTCTTTTAATTTGGTTTGAAATGTGTGTGTGAAAAATGATCATGAGGCAGATTAATGATGAAAACTAATGTGTCCATCATGTCTCTGTCCAGGTGTTTCTTCAGATGACCTTGTTGTCACTCAGAGTCCTGATGTTTTTGTCCAAGAAGGAGAAACAAGAAACATCACCTGCTGCTGGGAAGGGACAGCTGAAAGAGTTGGCATTAAATGGTTGAAAAATCAAACATTAATAGAGCGCAAGACTGTCTTAATTCAGTCTACAGGCTCTAAGAATGAGCAGAAAAGTAAGTGTTCAGTTCTGATAATAGAAAACATGAAAAAAAGTGATTCTGGAAGATACATCTGCAAGGTTTCTGTGGAGATACCACGTTTAGCTACAGCTGAAGGAAAAGGAACGACCATCACTGTTACATCCAGAGAGAACCCAGCTGACAGCACAGCAGGAGGTAAATGACGAAACCTGCAGCCTTTCTAATAGATTAATAGACAAACTGTATGCATTATTTAAAATACAGAGCCTTTGTCTTTGACAAAAAAAATCTGAATTTTAGCCAGAGAGAACCCGGCTGACAGCGCAGACCACCACAGTTTAAACGGTACGTTAGATACTCATGTCTTAATTTCCTACACTGTAAAAAGAAACCTACAACCTATTTTTTACACAGCGTTTTGTTAAATTGCACTTAACCTTGCGTGTTTATGTCATTTAGGATTAACAACTGTTTGTTCAATATGAGAAATGAAAAGAAAGATTTTTTAAAGATTTCCTTTAAATTCAAAAGTTTGTAAAAAGAAAAGGAATATTTGCCCTACTATTACCTGCCTTCTAAGCTGATTGGGTTTGGTTTAGTGTCTCCTGAATCCTCTAACAGTGGTTGGAAAGAGGTGGAGTTGTGCCAAAACTTCAAACATCTTTTCTCATGTCTTGAGAGGGAACATTAAAGTCTCCATGTAACAGAAAATGGCTGATTTCAAATGTATGTCTTTCACTTCATTGGTCAAAAGAGTTTGTTGTTGAATTACATGAAAATCAACATTATTAAATTCTACTAAAAAAAAAAAAAAAAAGTAAGACATTTTGTGAAACATTTAAACATCAGTGAGATGTCATTCAAACTTATTTGGTTACTTTGGTCATAGTAATATGAAGTACAGTAAATTTATATACGACATTGTATTAAATTTTATGATTATCTCCAAAAAGCTAACTGCACGAGAAGTAAAATAATTTACAGAGGTGGAGAACATGGGAATGTAAGGATTTATTTTTGATGTGAACATAATGGTTCAAATAGGGTGAAGAGGTGAACTGAGCTGCAGGGAGCCGTCTAACACTGGAAAATATGAACTCTTCAGATTCAATCTTCCATAAATCTGTTGAATTCTGCAGCCAAAACAAAATGAGACAAGACTATTTAACGCTAACATACTGAAAGAACTGTTGCATTGTTGGTGCAACAGTGTTTTGAAAGATCCCAACAGTTAGCTGTGGCCGTTAGCATTAGCATACCGAGCCAGGCCGTTGCTCTTCTTTAAACAAAGTAAAGTAAAACATCACAACTCCTTTTTTGTACCACATGACACGTTTTCATTTAACTGTGGAGTGGACGAAAATGACAACCAACGTTTAGAACGACTGAAACTCGATGTAGTTGTTGAGTGAAGTCAAAGTGTTGCGCTAAATGCCGTTGCCTCGAATCGCTGAAAGAATGCAGCACATTCTCGTCTTCTGTACCTATAAAGAGCAGGAAGGGCGGTGTACCAGCACAGGCTTCACCACCGTGTGTGATTCTCATCCGCTACACACTTCAATGGGCTAATATGGTAACTGACAACCACCAGAGACACTTTTTGTTCTTTATTCATTTACTAAATTTGGGACAAAAAGAAATGT
The DNA here is from genome assembly GCF_019740435.1 of Gambusia affinis. Classification (NCBI taxonomy): domain Eukaryota; kingdom Metazoa; phylum Chordata; class Actinopteri; order Cyprinodontiformes; family Poeciliidae; genus Gambusia; species Gambusia affinis. The sequence continues at coordinate 5,213,646 of NC_057885.1, read as the reverse complement.
TAATCCCTCATTAAGTGTTTACATGCGATTTTGGACAAAACCTTCTGACAAAAGATCACTCAGTGAATTGTTCTCTCTCTATTTTTTTTTATCAGTCTAATTTACAGAGTTTTTCAGATAAACATAGTAGAAATAGCTCTTCTTGTGCATTCTGTCTTGTTTTATACACCTTTTAGTACTTTTGTGCTTACTAACTTTTCAAATTATTTCTGTTTAATGATGACTATTTTCAATGAGGCATGTAGGTAGATAATAAAGATGCTCAAATCTTACATGAAATTAATTTTAATTGCAATCTGGCTTCTAATAACTTTGTTATTCTCTGCTTTCATTGACTGTGGTTCAAATCCCCATTTAGACAAGCTGACAATAAAATTGACACCTAATTAAAGCAGAATAATATAGCAGCCTGCTGCTGAGATGCATTATTTATCTTTTACATATAACCATATTTCAATAGAGACCATAATGATATTATAGAAAATGTTTTAAATAATCCACTTTTAAAGTGGGCGTAAAAAATCTTTCTCTAAAATGACCTGACAAATAATGAGACGTTTTGCTACACTAACCTGACTGACAGATCGAACTTCTGCTTATCTGACCTTCTATCTCTGTGGAGGGATTTCAGATGTTCCCCAAGAAGATATTGTCATATTTGTTCTGCGATGCCTGCCCATCCTGGCCCTCATCACAGCTTTCTTCTGGCTCTACCACCAGGGGATCAAAGGTCAGAGGAACACAAGAGGTATTCAAAAAGTAGTTCAACACATAGTGGTAGGAGGTTAGCTGTGGTGAATCTGACTGGTGTTATGTTTTAGTTTCAGCTACTTCACTGCAAAGCAAAGAAGAGGACCAGGAAGCCAGTGATGGACATGAGAGACTGACAGAAGGACATGAAGGACATGAGGGACATGAAGGAATGACAGAAGGACATGAGGGCAGGACAGAAGGACAAGAGGGACATGAGGGTAGGACTGAAAGACATGAACGACAAGAGGTAATGACAGAAGGACATGAAGGATATGAAGGATTGACAAAAGGACATGAGGGTAGGACAGAAGGACATGAGGAACATGAGAGACTGACAGAAGGACACGAGGGAATGACAGAAGGACATGAGGTAAAGACAGGAGGACAAGAGGGACATGAGGGTAGGACAGGACATGGACATGAGGGAATGACAGAAGGACATGAAGGACATGGAGGATTGACAAAAGGACATGAGGGTAGGACAGAAGGACATGAGGAACATGAGAGACTGACAGAAGGACAGGAGGGAATGACAGAAGGACATGAGGTAAAGACAGGAGGACAAGAGGGACATGAGGGTAGGACAGAAAGTCATGAACGACAAGCGGTAATGACAGAAGGACATGAAGGACATGGAGGTTTGACAAAAGGACATGAGGGTAGGACAGAAGGACATGAGGAACATGAGAGACTGACAGAAGGACATGAGGGAATGACAGAAGGACATGAGGTAAAGACAGGAGGACAAGAGGGACATGAGGGTAGGACAGAAAGTCATGAACGACAAGAGGTAATGACAGAAGGACATGAAGGACATGGAGTATTGACAAAAAGACATGAGGGTAGGACAGAAGGACATGAAGGACATGAGGGTAGGACAGAAGGACATGAGGGACATGAGAGACTGACAGAAGGACATGAGGTAAAGACAGGAGGACAAGAGGGACATGAGGGTGGGACAGAAAGACATGAACGACAAGAGGTAATGACAGAAGGACATGAAGGATTGACAAAAGGACATGAGGGTAGGACAGAACATGAAGGACATGAGGGAATGACAGAAGGACCTGAGGGATATGAGGGTAGGACAGAAGGACATGAGGTAAAGACAGGAGGACATGAAGGACATGAGGAAATGACAGAAGGACATGAGGGACATGAGGGTAGGACAGAAGGATATGAGGACATGAGGGAATGACAGAAGGACATGAAGGACATGAGGGTAGGACAGAAGGATATGAGGACATGAGGGAATGACAGAAGGACATGAGGGTAGGACAGAAGGACATGAAGTGTTGCTCCTACAATACTAGTTATGTTATTTCCTAAAATATTCAGTGAGAATACACAATATATTTCAATGGCAACTGACAAAGAACAAAATACCCAGAATATGAACATTTCTAGATTCAAATAGGCCCTTGCTTTATGTGGAGTCTTTTTGTATTTTCTAGTGTTTGAAGATAGATCCAGTTTGTATTCAGTTTAAATGCTAAATTGGTTTTTGGTTCTATGTTGAGTTTTGGGAAGATTATGTTGATTGTTCATTGATTGTAAACTCAACTCAGACCTAGAGGCTAATCTACTGGAAGAACGACTGCATTCTGGGACATATTCACACCAGGAAATCATTCCTGGATCACCTGGATTAGTGACTCAGACCTTCATTCTGAACCAGGAATCAGGGGTCTGTCTGCATACAACACTGACTCAAGTCACTCAACTGAATCAAATTTACCGCCTCTGATCTAAACCAATCCCCAACCGGAACATTGGTATTGATGTTGGGTTGAGACAATCTTCACCACTTTTGTTCCATTTTTGACACTTTCATTAAACACTGAAAGAACATTGTGATATTTCTGGAAAAGTGTGTAAAAAACACAGCTGGCTTTTTAACTGAGAACTTTGTAATTATTAAAAAAACAAAAAAGACGTCCGCTGCACCAGTCACCATCATCGGAATCAAAAGAGCGACATTCCGGTCCGATTTCGTAGAAGGAGAACATTTGTTTTTCCGTTCCCAGACGTGAAAAGCAGATTATGTTAGTGACCTGGTTGTTTACAGGGTCTGTTCAGGCCACCTGGCCCTCTTGTTCTACTTCTCATGTTGGTCTGCTTAAAGAAAATGGCCACGTGCTCCGCTTTGAGACAAACAGGAAGACGAACCACAAAACCTCACAGCTGCCACTGCCGTGCATCAGCCTTCACATCAAGATGCTCTGCAGTTCAATAAATGACGGCCTCTAGTTTCACAAACAAACATGGTAACTAGTCACCTCCTAGTGAACCGGCTGGTCTCGTTCCTCCACATCGTCACGTTATAGTTCGTCGCTTATTCTCACCCTAGTTTGAAGTTGTGTTTTGTCTCCATGTTTATATGAATGTTTATGCTTCACTTCACATTTATTTCTGAGGAATATGTTGCTGTTTGACACCTATGAGATTCTGTAAACTGAAAGAAAAATATTAGATTATCTCTATAAACTAGCGAGGTTTTTCTGCCAGTTTTTGCAGTTGAGAAATTTTACAGTTAACAATTATTGCATGTAGATTTTATTTCATTTTATTTCTTGTTTATATGACATTAAACAAGTCAAAGTTAATGTAATTATGTGGTGATGTGAAAATGGGAAGTCTGTGTTCAGTTATTATTATCTCTCTGACTCTGTGCTCTTCACACTTCTTACACCTATGTGTCACCTCTGGAAAAGGTGCGACTGCCACTCGCCACAGTCCTACGCTTTCTAGCAAAGTTTGATTTAAACATTCGGCGGTTTGGTTCTAAATGAGCGTTTATGTTTAACTGAGCCACCCAGACCTCCCAAAGGTGATCCAATATCACAAATAACATCTTAATCCCTTGGTGATTCTATGGTAGGGTAATGTCACAGCAGCCTTTAACGTTTGTTCACACTCAAGAACTAAAATATTTTTATCTTTTTTTGCAGTGGCAAAGATATTACTTGGAAAAAAAGTGCATCTTATGCATAATTAGCACCCCTAAAAACTCTGGAGAATCAATGTACGATATGCTTTTCTTTGTTACATTGATCAAAGTACTTAATTAGTATGATTCCATGACTTCCTGTTTCCCTGTGGCACAACTACGATGTCACACGGACGCCCACTTAAATGACTTCATCTTCAAGTTAGGTTCGATGTGTGTTGAGCTTCTTAAGGGAGGAAATGGCGGCAAGAACAAAGCTTCTCACCTCAGGTTTCCCACGTCAAGTCAAGTTTGTTTGCTTTGCACCTTTCAGCTCAGACAGTTCAAAGTGTTTTACGTGAAAATACGTAACACAATGAAAAAGGAAAACAAGAAACATGACGATAGAGCAGGGAGAGAGACATTACTTCAAAACGAATGTAAAAAAGTCAGATTGCAGTTTGCACACAGGAGTAAAGATCTTTATTTCTGTGGAAATGTCTGGTGAAACTTAACAGGAACCGTTTGACCTTATTGACCACTGCTGCATTTGAAGGAACAGTAGCGATTCTAAGCATACCAGTACATGTTGTTTACTTTGCTTTAACTTCTGTAATTATTTGAGAGCCTAAATGAGAATTATGAATTGTTTTGCGTTAGCAGAAGGGAGTGATTGACTTTGCTGAACAGAGAGGTGCATATGTGACCTTTACCGCTGCCTCTCTCAGCAAATATTAGCTGTGGAAATCTCTCATAAGAGATGATCCGTTACTTCAGTGACTCAAAGGTCAGGATAAATGTTAGCACCGCTCCATGCCACCTACCACTTCCCCGTGAGCCTTTCTCATTGCGTGAGAATTCGGTGTGAGAAGAACAGAGTCTTTTTTATCCTTTCATACAGAGTTTTTCATAACTTTTTGTCAATATTCTGGAACCTTCGGATTAAAAATGACAGTCCTCTGTTTGGAAAGCAATTTTACTTTTCCAAATTGTACTTTTACTTTTTAAAATCAAATGGGAACGTTACAGCTGTTTAAACATTTCAAATGTTTGAATGAGCCAGTGAAAATCCGCCTCTGTAGACGCCGACTCCTCACAATCTGTCAACAGAATGGCCACCTATGTAAATCTGAACCTTTGTTTTCAAAACCTTTTAAAACCTCTGTTTTAAAAGGTTCAGATTTAATATGAACTACAGACATTTTTGAGTTAGTTTTAAACACACACACAATCACACACACACTTTCTAAAATAATGGCTTGTGTTTTTTTTTTGTTTGTCTGTTTTTTACCAAAAGACGATTTAGGTAATAAAATCATTTTGGCAAAAGAAAAAAAAAATCCCCAAGGCCATTATTATAGAAAGGTGACGATGTTAAACTTCATGTCAGAAGCTGAGCAAGACGTTAGTTTTACATCACCCTCTGCTGCCATCTGGTGGCTGAAGATTGTAACTTTCTGCTAAGGTTTCCCAGCAGTTTCTAGCCCCTAGCAGCAGCTCTCTAACCGCTTGTTATGTCTGCAGTGTTTGCTACTGCTACCCTCACCCCTGGCTGTGGTTTAGCGCAAACAGCTTCACATATTACCAATGCTTGTTGCGGCTTCGGCTTGTATTTTCCGTGATCTCTACACGTAAACAAACCGCTGAGGCGTTTTTTTCCCAACTTAGCAGGAAATGGTTACATCAAACAAAAAAAGGCCAACCAAACTGTCAAACGATGAACCCCAAAGCAATAGAATCCCACCTACAAGCTGAATGCAGGGAAGAATTAAATGTACTCACCATTCCCTGGCGATAAATCACAAGTTGAAAAATGATCAAATGTGGTTGCAACAGTACATTTTTATGCGGAAAAATAATTGGGTGAAAACACTTGACTAAGTGATGTTGTGAAGGCTAAAATTAGCACTTTTGCTTTAGATTAACTGGATCAACAAATATCAGACAGATAAAAGCATACTGTGTAAAACTGTGGTGTTGTGGGTCAAACCAGAAGGTCATCAGTTCAGGAGCACCACAGGGAACTGTACTCTCGCCATTCATTTTCACTTTGTACAGTTCATACTTCAAGTACAAGACAGAGTCCTATTGGCAGCAAAAACTCTCAGTTTACAGAGCATCAAGACAACATTAAAAACATATGGTGGGGTATTTATTGTGCAGTGTGGGACCAATAATCTTTGAGTTCATACAAATCAACTGATTGTAGCTTTCAGGAGAAACAGGAAAATGAGGAAGTAGAGACATAGATGTCTCAGTGTTTACCGGTCTACCAAAAGAGACAGAAGAAGGTTTTTCCATTCAGAAATTGTGGCAAGATGTTGTATATCTTCTATGAATGATGACTGTATTGTGGAGAGTGAGACCTCTTCTGCTATCATCCATTAGGCTGTAGCAGCATCACAACCAGAAATTTAAAAACTGTAATACTGACCCCTACAGGAGACCTTTCCTAACCACAGCCTTCAGCATCTACAACTCTTGGTAGAAACTTGAATAGTTTGAGTTCAGCAACATTTCATTTCCCTTTTGGAATAATAAGAGTATTTTTTGAATTGAAATGAATTAATTGAAAATGAAAGCGAAAGTGGGAGCGAGCTCTGTGTTCCTGATGTCTGAAAAAGAACTTACTTTAACATTGTTATCACTGCATAAAAGAGAAGACATCTGATCCAAGTGACCAACGACAAAAAGCTAGCAAGAATTCAGCTAGCAGGAATCACATCCAGACTGGTGAAGCATCAGTTTCACCAGCAGGGGGCGCAAGACACCAGTATTCTGAGTGCAGCCCTCTGCGTTTTCATTTCTAGCTTTAAAAAAAATGGATTTTTCTTAATATGATGCCAATACAATATTAGATCAATTGTAATGTTGTGATTTTATGTCAGAAAGTCTTTGTTGGGTTTAATAAATTTAAACATAAAAGGAGTTTTTATAGCTCTGTGTGAAGGTGGTGGTAAACCTTCGTGTGGTTGACCACTCAGAGCAGATGACGCAGAAACGCTGTCACGCTTTCCTGGAGACGACCTTCGTTTCTGTAGAAGAGGTCAGGAGAAAAGCTCTTCATTCTTAAATTAATCTTAAATCTACAGGTTACACAACAATGCTTCGTAATGAAGATAAAGGTTTGTCTCTGTGTTAGCTTCCAGTTACACTCATGGTTTATATGCTCCATGCTTTTTCCACATTTTGCAATGTTGCAACTAGAAACACGATGGAGTGATTTTGAAGTGTGTGGGGGGGATTATGTGGTTTCTAAAATTTTGACAGATAAAAATATGAGTTCCTCCGTTCTGTGAAAGCCTCAGATTTATTAGAAAACAGCAAACAAGCAGAAAGTGTCCAAGAAAACTGTATTAATCCCTTATAAAGTGACAGCAACAGTTAACCCTTGAAGTGTTATCACAAGCTCTCTATTTCACACAAAAATAAATGTCCAAATGTTTATTTTCTTCTGGTTGTGACTGGACACTAGATAGTTCAGTCTTGAACTGATATTGGATAGTAAATTTGTGTACATGTTCCACCGATAAGGTAACAAACTAGCACAACTTGAAAAATCTTGGCTAAGCAAGATCTCTGTGATTTATTGCACCAGATTAATAACAAAAAAAGTAAGTAAAATGTCTTCAGTTTTTTACATGACAAGGACATGAAATTTGTGTGCGTACCGGTATTACATTGCACACCTTATATATTTAATATCACAATACCTTCATTAAAACATGTTTTAACCAATCCAGCTAAACGGTTCAACTGTTTTAATGATATTCTGTTTTTCTGGCTTCCATACAAAATCCTATTTGGGGTTGAAAAGGAACATTGCACTTTGCCCTGGCCCTTCACCCATACGTACACAAATTTCTTGTAAGTTTGTAGTTACTATTTTGTTTGTTGAAGCACTTAAAGTTACTTCTTACTTTCTTACTTCTTTCCTTCCTCCACAACCATACATGTTTGGTTGACTGGATACTTTACCTTACACTTAGTTGTGTTTGAATGTTTTTGTCTAGTTTGTGTCCACGTTGACCTTTGTTGGGCTATTAGCCAGCTCAGTTCAGGGAGAAATCCTGCCTCTCACGCATTGACTATTAGAGATAGGCTCCAACATCCCTGAGACCTACAAGTGGCCTGACTGAAAGTAAAAATAAATGGACCTATAGGCAGTTCAGTCCACGTCCTCTACTGGATCAACATGATGATCATTAGACATTCCGGCCTTCGTCCGTTTCCCTCTTGCTTCTTTTGTCACAGTCTCTTCTCGGTTTTCCTCTGTGCATCGTTGCGAAGACGCTTTATTTCCAGAAGCAGCTGAAAATTAAAAAAAAACAAAAAACATAACATCAGTCAACTCCACAGCTAAGTATCGATACAGGAAACCTTGAGAGGATGTTCCAATACCTGGGTTTTCTCTCTGGGCTTTAGTCCCTAAGTAGTAGAGCCAAAAGAAGGCAGTGATGAGTGCGACGACGGGCAGGGACCTCAGGATGAAGGTGAACACTAGCTCCTGGGAACCGTCTAAATACAATATCCACACAAGTTATTGTTGTCAGTTCAGCTTTCATTTTTCTCTAAGTGATTGGCATGAACAAGTACTACTGGGAGGATGGACTGAAAACTTTAACAAGACAAGTGGAAATTAAAACGTCCGAAGGAAGTGCTAAGTTAATATTCAAACGTCTTTTTTTAGTGACACTGAGTTCACTAACCTGAACTCAGTGTCACTTGTTAGACTGTTGATTCTCTGTCATGTCTTTTGTATTGTGTCTAACGTTGGGGAAGTGCTTTAACTGCGCACTGCCATTCATAAAAATGAGGAAAATGGAAGTCAAAGCCCAAGTAGAAGAGGAACCCTTGCTCTGTATGTCAGAGAAAACTGCCACAATACCTTACAATACTAGTAGAGAAAGACAACAATTCAATAAAAAGTATGTATGTATGTGTGTGTGTGGGGGGGGGGGGTGAGTGTGTGTGTGTGTGTGTGTGGGGGGGGGGGGGGGGTGTGTGGGTGTGTGTGTATGTGTGTGGGTGGGTGGGGGGGTGGGGGGGTGATAAGAACGCAGTTACAAAAAGTGGGCCAACTCCGCTGAAACACGCTGATTGGGCTTTCGCGGCGTCCGTAGATAAGAGCACTGAGCACGCGCGTGCTTGTATGGGCGCTGAACAAGCACGCGCGTATTTTGCCGCCCGGACGCGCGGTGCCGAGCGGCGAGGATACGCTGGAGGAACCGTGTCTGATGGATGGGGAAAGGCGAATCTCTTTTTACAGTTTATCATGAGTAGTAGGCTATTTGTTAAATGTATTATTTACATAACCATATAACATACATAACTCATTCAGTTTATTTACTCGCATTTTGAAGTATCCGCACTGGAAAGGGCAACATTGGACATAAGTTTCTCAATTTCGATTGTGGTGGTTTCAGGGCTTTTCCGAAAAAGAGTGCTATCTCAATTTCTCTGAAATGTTCGGTCCATGTTGGTTTGAGGCCTCTACGTCGTATTTACTTTTAGCCTCAACATCGGACAAAATTATGCTCAGCGTAGCCTGACTTGCTCCAAAACGGTTTGGAAACATAATTCACTATTATTATTATTATTATTATTATTATTATTATTATTATTATTATTATTATTATTATTATTATTATTATCATCATCATTATTGTTGTTGTTGTTATTATTATTTCTTTTATGTAAAATGTTCGCTCACAATTCGCACTGAGTAATTGAGTCATTATATATTTCTTACAAATATTTGTAGCGCTCCATTTCCAGCGAACTGCAGGAAATGAAACATCTTTGTTGTGGTTAGCTGTTATGCGGGTTGTGCAAAGTCTTGACGGCTCAACATATTCAACAAAACATCTGATTTACCGTCAGCTGGTCGTTGGTTTTCTCTCTCTCCCGATTTCTCTCTGGTTTTCTCCCACTTATCTGTAAAAAAATCCAGATAAAACTTCCTGTATGGATTGTTGGTAGCTCCCTATGGCATCGCAACAACAAATTACTAAAACTGTAAATATCAGATATGTCACTTACCTTCAGTCACGTGATTAATTGGTCTGTCAGTTGTTTTCTCTTTGTGTATGACTACCTTCTCTTTATCTTCTAAATAAAGATAAAGACAGAGTTTCTAGAACAGACATTCTCCCATACATTAGAAAACATCACATTGAACAGTCCGTTGCTGTATTTCTATGAGCATCAGGTCTCTGGTGTTTGTCACCTACTGTCTGCAATGTGGGTTTTACTGTTGTCATCTCCTTTGTCTTCACCTCCTTCATCTATCCTCTTCTTCTCTTCAAATTAAACAAATCTGTTATTCTACAGGGTGCAGATATCTTGGTCAAAAGAGTCTTATTGGTTACCGTTTCCAGTCTGGTGGTCTGCGCTGTCGGCTGGGTTCTCTCTGGGTGTAACTCTGATGGCTGTACCAGTTCCTTCACTTTCAGTCAAAACTGGTATTTCCACGCTGACCTTGCAGATGTATGTTCCTGAGTCAGTTCTTTTAATATTTTCCAACGTCAGATTCTCACATTTGTTTTTATGCTCCTTCCAAGAGCCTCCAGGCTGATTCATGACAGTCTTGTTCTTAATTAACGTTTGGTTTTTCAGCCATTTGAGGCCGACTCTGTCGGCAGTGCCAGTCCAGCAGCAAGTGACGTTCACTGTCTTTCCCTCTAGGACAGAAACGTCGGCACTCTGACTCACAACAAGAGCGTGGGACAAAACACCTGCGGAGGGACACAGTCACAAACATCGGAAAAGATATTCGCAAAATATGTGGAGAGGAGGCAGAACAGTTCTGTTTTCTGTAGTATTTATTAGTTTTTCTGGAAAAGTGAAAGTTCTGATGAGGCTCATTCATCAGATTATAAGTACCTTTTCAAAATAACAACCTTCAAGCAGGTATTAAACATATTTCTTATTATTTATGTGTTAAAAATGTATTTCATTTTGGTCTGATGTAATATTCTAATCCCAGTTTTGTGTTTTCATTCACTGTAAGCGGAAAATCATCATAATTAACAGAAATAAAGACTTGAAGTCATCAATCTGTGTGTAATTTATCTACATAAAATGTTTTACAAAGTGAACTAAACTGAATTTTATCTACTGAAATAAATGAACGTTCAAGAATATTCTCATTTATCGAACATGACTGTCGATGTGCACGACAGAAACACAACTTTCTTCACTTAGTTTTCCGCTTTTATTTTGTAGGACCATCAATCAGAACTATGAAGCGAAATATTTAGATCTATTTGAACTAGATTTTGTCTTCAGGCTTTGCAGGATTCATTCAAAAAATTTTTATTCAAATGTGTCCTAGCTCAACAGATTGTGAATAACGGTTGTGTAGATGACGTTAGTTACATGTTATGAATTTGTGATAAAAACAAAAGATTTTCTGTTCTTACTTACCCCAGGATGGATCTAAACCAACACACAGGAGCAGAAAACCCTTGAGGAGGTTCATCCTGTCACCAGACGGTCTGCAGCCTGAACAGAGTGATGATGAGGAGAGATGAAGACTTTCATCTGAAAGAGAAACGCAGGAAACCACAGGTTATTTCCTCCATATGTACTAGAGACACACCTTTCTCTGAAAGCCCATTTCTCTACTTTTTTTTAAATTTTTTTATTGCTGCCACTCTTGAGCAAGTAGAAATCTAAACATATAGAATATCTGAGGGACAAGCTAATATTTCATAAATGTATTTAAAAGCCGTGAACGTCACAGCTCTTCAAACGTCGTGAATCACCTGATGCAACATAATCCAAGTGCTTCATTAAATGCTATGATATAAACAGCATAAGAGCCAGAGCATTTTAGCTTAGCTGTCAGTACTGTTAACCTTTTAATCTTTGCCCTATGGACGTTTTTGTTTGTTTGCTGATCTGGTGGAAGTGAAAAATTGTGTTTTCATAGAACTGCTCTTCTTCTTTCTTTAGGTCTAAAACAGATTTCCCAGCAGAACCAGAACCTTTTCTTTGTTTCCTCTCAATCCGTTGCTTTTCCTCCACACCATGTCAGTAATACGATGGCAGCATGTCGTTCAGAGACTCCAGTTCGCATGGAACTCTGAACCACCATGAGGTCTGTTTATCGGAAATGGCTTCACTCTCTGTCTCGGACGGCTGAACAGGAAGACGCTCAACCACAAACCTACAGACTCATAATAATCGGTCTGCAGTAGATAAATGCAGGAGCGACATGAAAACTCACAAACTAAAACGAGAAACACACATAGAACAGAAGCAATTTAGAGAAATACAATGACAACTCCTTAAATAAATACAGTCATGTTGTATGTGGAAAAATATGGACTGTTTTAGCCTATCTATTCTAAACGCCAAATTAAAGAACAGGAGGATTAGGTTGGTGGCATTTGCACTCAAGAATATTCTGATTTCGACAACTTGTTGGGTTTATTTCCACAATCCTCTCACAGGAAGATGAAAACATGGCTCCAAAAATTAAAATCTTTGTCCCAGAGGGCATTTTCAAATCACAATCTAGCTCACTGTGCTTCATGCTCTCTCTGTGGCCTTTCAGCCCAATGGGAACAGGATATTGAATCCCTCTAACAGGTTTCAGCCAGAACCTCTGTGGAGGATTGGCTTGTGGAGTAGTTCTAATTGTCATAATAAGCTTAAAGACAAACTGTTCAGTTCTAGTCACTTATTTATCAGAAAATTCCACAATTCCTCTTCAGAAGCCTGTTTGTTCCTGCAGCGTATTGAGGCCAGATGCGTTCATGCTGCTTATACAAGCAGGTAAGTGTGCAAACAATAAAGTGGCACTTTTCAGGCCTGTGGATGCTGCAAAAGGAAGCAGCGTGGTCGAAGTGTCGTTGTGCTAACATGCATTCACAGCTTGTGAAGCCAGACGTCACAGACGGCATCATCACTTGGGTTTTCTCAAATGGTTTATAGCCACAGTCGGCTCAGTGTGTGTAAAATTCTGACCGGAACAAATATTTGTTTCTGTCTGGTTGGGTCCCACACATGTCAAAGGTTGGTCCAGAGTAGCGCCACCTATACCTTTTAAAGTTTGTGGTTGAGCTTTTTCCTGTGTAGCGCTGCTTTCACACCTTCAGAGGTCATGTTTCATTAGCATGACCTCAGATGGACTGGAAATAACTGAGCCTCTAAATGAGGAAGTGTTTTATTCTTAGTGTTTGCAGACCTAAGAATAAGAAAACAGAGATCTCTGATCTCAGATATGTTCTATCTTCATTTTTATTTTTATTTGTTTTATTAACAATCATCCGAATGGACCTCAGCTCCCATTCTCTTTCCTCATCCAGATAGCGTGTGCTGCTTCTATGTGTCTCATTTCTTTGTAGTTCTCTTAAGGTTGGACATTGAACCCCAATGGAAATCCTTAAAAATACATTAGCATATAAAACATGCATTAAAAAAAAAAAACGATCTGCAAAACTCATGTATTTACTTTTGAGAACAAATACAGATGGATGGACTTTACCAGCTGTCTGCTTGAGAAATGAAGTGACGCTTTAGAGAGGAAGCAACCTGGTCTGTGGTTTGTCACATTACTCCTCAAAAACAGTTGACATTATTCATAATAAAGACAAAGGGGACAGAGTGATCTGTCTTAGAGGTCATACTAACGGAGAGGAGAGACAGTTTTCGTTATTTAAAAGTGTTCCTTGGTCAAATGATGGCACTTCCACTCACCAGTCTGCTGCTCCTCTGTGCAGGTTCATCTTGGAGTGAGTAACTTTTTAAAAATATTTTCATTTGTTTACTGTTTGTTCATTTCTGCTGGATGCTTTCTATTCCTCAGAAATGAAAGCTGTAAAAATAAAAGGATGAATGTTTGCTAAACAGCTAATTTCAGCTAATTACACTTGGTTAGTTTGTTTGAAAACACTTTTATTCTGAGAAACACAAAACCTCCTGCTCAACATGGACGTCGGGTTCAAAGACTAACGTATAATAGCAGGCTGATGAAAGTAAAGCATTTACTACTAAATTAAACTATTATCATAGATGAGTAAACCATGGCTGGGAATTGTTACAAAGAAACAGTAGGAGTGCACAGCTTGATCGATCATTAGTCAAATAATAAAGGATTAATAGAACAATTAAACTACAATAAATGCAACACCGATGAGCCGATGACTTCATGACCCAAGGTGGAGGAACAACTCAGATCCAACTCTGTTGAAAACTGATCTTGATGTTTGATGTCAAAAGTTTATGTCAGGCATTATGTAAATATGGATATTTTCTAAAATGACAATTAAAAACATTTAATTCATCACTGTCTGGTCAGGAAATGCATTTGTAATGAGCAAGAGAGACATTTTCCCTCAGCCTTGTTTTTTCTGCTCTTTGTTTAAATCAAACTTGTCATATAAATATACCTGTGTTGGTCATTTCCATATCAAAGTGCAAAATCGGGACATTTTCAGCTTCACACAACTGACTCTCAGCTATGTCTCTGTCCAGGTGTTTCTTCAGATGACCTTGTTGTCACTCAGAGTCCTGATGTTTCCGTTCAAGAAGGAGAGACAGGAAACATCACCTGCTGCTGGGAATGGACAGCTGATAGAGTTGGCATTGAATGGTTGAAAAACCAAACATTAATAAAGAATAAGAGTGTCATAAATCAGTCTACAGGCTCTAAGAATGAGCAGAAAAGTAAGTGTTCAGTTCTGATAATAGAAAACATGATAAGAAGTGATTCAGGAAGATACATCTGCAAGGTTACTGTGGAGATACCACTTTTAGCTGAAGCTAAAGGAAAAGGAACGACCATCACTGTTACATCCAGAGAGAACATCACTGACAGCACAGCAGGAGGTAAACGACTGAAACACTGTTAATCTGACTGCTGGGTGGAAGTTTAAGTTCAGAAATCAGAGAATAATTACAAGTGTGAATCTTATTTGTTATTGCATAGCTGCCTGTCTGCAGACTGTGCAATAATAATTTTTCATGTAAAATTGTTCATTTTACAAGAATCATTTTATGAAGTAAATTTGCCTTGGTTGAAAATGTGATGATTAATTAAATCATGGCCCTAATATCCTGCACTGTTTCCATCTTAGTTTACCATTTGCTATTTCAGACATGTTTCACTTCCCCTTGTAGCACACCTATGAATAATTATAAAAGGATTATAATAAACATAAATCAAAATGAATTCTAGAATATTTAAAAGTCAAAACAAATATAATGACTCTTTCACTGTTTGTAAATAAAAGAAATAATACCAGCAAGGCTTATAAAGAACATCAGAACATTTTAGTCTAAATCCAAGTAGCTAACAAGTTTATGTTTGACATTTTAAAAATATTTATAAAAAATATATAATTTCAAGATGCCTTCTTTAATAGGGGTTATAAAAATGTCTAGAAGAGTTCAAACCTTCTGTATTTTTCTTCCTAAATCTTGCTGTGTGAAGAAAACAGAAGGATAAACGATTGGTAAAAAAAAAAAAAAACAACAACTAACAGAGCTTAAATGGACCAGAATTATGTTCAGACAACATTTCAGCGCCAGATTTCCCTTCATGCAGTCTGCATTTATGATATATGCTCTTCTAAATATTAAACTATTTGTAAAACATGCAAGAAAGCTTTACTTTCATTGACTTGTACATTTATGTTCCTCTGTCTCTGTAAAGTACCTAACTACAGCTTAATCTTCATCCTGAGATGCCTGCCCATCCTCCTCATCGCTGCCTTCGTCTGTGTTCAGTGTTTAGTTCATAAAGCTCAGAAGAATCCACCAGCAGGTACTGAGAAGTTGTGAGATTAGTGGCCTTTACTGCATTAACAACATCAGAGCTGACTGATGTTTCGTTTCAGCTGCTGATGGAAATAAATCCACTTCAGCCCAGAGCAGAGAGGAAGAGCGAGGAGACGACGGAGGAGCGGAGAGGGAAGAAGAAGAAAATGAAGAGACGATGAGATGAGGATGATCACTTCATCTAGAGGAGATGCAGTTACATAACACACTGTAACAAGTGTTTCGTTACAGTGTTGTATTTTTGTGAATTATTCATCCAATATTTTTAGTGTCCCAACTTCAGAAACGTGAAGAATAAGCAAATGTAAGGATTCCTTCATGGTAACAAATGAACTGGGTTTGAGGACACGGAGTGGTTCTGAAGGCAGAACCACCTTCAGATTGAATTTACCAGATGTAACTTGGCTTGGTGTTCATTCAGGATTTAATCCTGGTATCAAGTCAGAGAAAAATGACATTAGGTTAGATTAGTAGTTTTCACTAATTACAAAGATAATACAAGCCAAAGCTACACAATCTGGTATTGTGTTTATATACAATCCATGTATCCATGTAACAGATTCCACCAAAGGGATTATTTCAGTTGTAATTGCAGATTTTCATAGACATGCTGATAAAATTGCTGACTGTTCTCACTTCATTAATTGAACAGAAAACTAACAAATCTTTTTGTCTTCAACTTGTCCAGCATCCTGCCCTTTCAAAGTCACTACAGTCAGACATTTCCTCCTGCTCACAGCTACTGCTATATACAGTCTAATATAAAACATGAGAACATACATCCTGATGAGTAAAAAGGAGCTTTTGTAAATAACAACCTTTAAATAAGTTTTAAATGTACTTTTTGTTAAGGCCACATTTCTGTTTTAAACATAGTTTTGCTTTTTTAGTCTGAAGTAATGTTCTGATTGTAAATGCCACGTTTTTACTAGCTGCAAGCAGAAAATTGTCATAAAGAAAGGCTTTCAACTATCCATCTGTGTGTAATTAATCTTAATAATAAGGTTCCTAAAATAAACTAAAATAAGGCAAGCTACCCTTCTAACGATATTAAAGAACTCAGAAATCAAAACCCAAACACTCAGAGGCTGTCCTCTCTTCAAAGTGACCTTCACCATGCAAATTTAAGCAGTTCACAACCTTGATCTTTTCTTACAACATTCATTTTAGCAATGCTTTGAGAACATGAATGTATATGTACAGATAAAAGGAATAAAATGTTATATATCTGTGAAAATCCAATGTCTTCACATAAGAAGCCGATCTTATCCACCAACGTTATCAACCTCAACAAAGGTCTAAAAACCAACCAGCTTTTCTTTTCTCCCGTGAGAGAGGCCTAACTGGCAAACCAGCCCACCAGGTCATGTCTGCACATTCACAGTTAACAATAGTCACTCCATTGTTGCCAATTCAGCAACTTTTTTGATATATTGAACAACATTTCTGATATAAAAAAGAAAATGGTATTGGCCAAAATCGGAAGTGGTCAGTTAGGCTTTTCAAAACATCGGTGATCGGCGATTGGCCAGAACACTGCAGTCGGTGCACCCGTACTTATAACCTGTGATAAAACATTTATCACAGGTTATAAGCATTTACCACGATTTAAGGGGATGACGGTTCAGAAAAATGGCTTTTTAACAAGGCAGTTGGGCTTTAAACTTTCGTGTAGCATGGGGATGCGTAGATAAATCAGCATCTGCACTGTCTGGAGATTTACTCTCACTTGTTGTAGCTGCTTGCTCCACCAGAAGGGGGCGCAGAAAACCAAACAATCTGTTTTATGATGGCGGTTGTCCTTGAGTTTCTCTTTTCCTCTGGAGCATATTTTAGTTTAACGGTCTGCGCCGTCGCAATGTTTCAAAAGCAATCCCCGTACAGAAATATGACAGAGATAAATTCATATAGCAAAAAAGCTTTCCACCAACATGCTGTTATTAGAATAATTTTAAGAAATCTATATTAATTTGACTGAGCAACAAAAAAAATCTGAGGAGACATTGCAAAGAAAAAATCATTATAATAAGACTAAATTAAGACAGAAGAAAATGCTATAGACATTATCATCAGGGATTTGTTGTTTTTCCCCAGTTGTTGCTAAGATGAAACATGAGAATGACATCTTTTGAACGACAAAGTTGATGAAAAACTTTTATTTCACCTCATAATCATACGTTCATGTGCGGTACTATCGGCCCCGGCTACAACCGGAACTAAAACTCTGCAGATTTTCAAAAGAATAATCTCGTAGTTTATTCTTTTGAAACTTGTATTCTTTTGAATACATCTTTATTCTTTTGAATAAACTTGTAGTTTATTCTTTTGAAACAGTTTGACCATTAGATTCTGATGGTCAGAATCTAATGGTCAAATATATTTTAATTTTTTTCAGATACATAATGTTGTTTTGCAAATTAATTAACACAAAGCTTTAACCTCTTATCGCAGCCGGAAACTGAAATTTTAAGTTAACCTCCGTATATATAGGAGAGTTTGTAAGTTTTGGCCCATGGAGGCTCTCGTAGGTGCTTCATATGTCTGACGTGAAATGTACGGAGCTTTATAGTTTCCTCCTGTGATGAACAGAATAGGTTTGACCGACCTAGCTGGCTTATAATGGAGGTAAAACTGAACTGCTCCTGGCTTTGTGTGACTCGCCCGCCAAACGGAAGTGTTTTATTTTATTTTTTGTGGTTTTTTTCCATTAAGTGGGGAGGAGCTAACTGACTCCATGGTGCTGTTAATGGAGTCTGCGTTTTATTCTGCCGCAGTCTCTTCTCCACGTGTTTAGATAGAAACAGAGTTTGTAGGTTTATTTTCTTTCCAGTCGTATCAGACCGTATAGATAGTAAACAGCTCGCAATGGACGGCGGGAACATTATAGAGACATAATAACGGGAACATTTCCCCAAGGTGAGTCTCTTGACACTTCGGCATCATGTTAGCTAAGAGTGGTGCGGAAACACGAGTCCGAGCTACAGCTAAACTCCTAAGTTTTAATTAGAAATATTAAATAAATTATCAAATTTGTAAGTTATTTAGTTTCCTGTGGTCTGGGTGATGAAACATCTCTCGGCTTAGGTTCCCTCTGTTATGAATCTCATTACTATGTGTTTGAACTGATGGATGTTAACATATTTAGGATGAATTAACATTAACATCCAAGTTATTATTTTGTGGATGAAGTTGTTAATGTTACTTTCTTAAATTAGCCGAACAGGTGCGCATAGGGCAGTATTTAGAAAAACTAGAAAATTCCTGAAGAAATTTAACTGGGGCCTGCCAAAGTGTGCCCGTCGGTTTGGACCCAGCGTTCTGATGCTAAGAATTAGCATCGATGCTAAAGAAAGCTGCAATGTAATCAATAGCATGTGGAGAATCACAAGAATGTTAAGTAAGCTGGACATGCAACATTCAGTATGATAAAGCAAGTGTATTAGCTAAAATGAACAAATATGCTAATGTAAGCATAAATACTTTCAGTACCATGTGGGGTATCATTAGAATGTTTACTGTCATTTACTTACTCCATTAAGTATACTAAACATGGCTAATAAGTCTGAAAAATAGAAAATAGCTTATTTAAGCTAAAAGGCTAATGCTAATGAACTGCCTTGCTGCGCAAGGCAGTTCCCTAACCTCGGATAAACAGATAATGCAGAATGATATCACTGCACCGCCTCTGGCGGTGCACTGTCCAGAGGGGCATTTTGAGGCTTTTATTTTGAAATTTGCAGTAAGCTTCATATTAAATGCCCACACTAATCCAATGTGTAAGAGTGCTTTGGATAAACCAGTCACATAAAGCCAAAAAGAGCAATTACATGATGTAAAAATTGCCAAAGCTTTTATTTTGAAATTTTTATTTAGCTTCATTTGAAAGGGTCAAAGTCATCCCATGTGTAACAGTCATTGGATTAAATCAGTCATATAACGCTCAAAAAAGCAATGACCTGATGTAAAAATTTTCAAGGGCTTTTATTTTGAAATTTTCAGTAAGCTTCATATTAAATGCCCACACTAATCCAATGTGTAAGAGTGCTTTGGATAAACCAATCACATAAAGCCAAAAAGAGCAATTACATGATGTAAAAATTCCCAAGGCTTTTATTTTGAAATTTTTGTTAAGCTTCATTTGAAAGGGTCAAAGTCATCCCATGTGTAACAGTCATTGGATTAAATCAGTCATATAACGCTCAAAAAAGCAATTACCTGATGTAAAAAATTTCAAGGGCTTTTATTTTGAAATTTTCAGTAAGCTTCATTTCAAAGGGCCAAACTCATCCCATGTGTAACAGTGACAGGGTTAAATTAGTTATATACAGCCCATAGCAGCAAGTTGTTCTAAAGGCCATCTCAGTCCTCCTCTGTTTTAACTGAACTACTAGTTAGAACTACAGTGATGCGTATTTGTAGTCCTTAGCAGCTCTCCCTGCTCTGGGTTCCGTTGCCATGGTAAATAATCCTCTCTGCCAGCTGTGAGTGAGACATCCAGGGGAGACAATTCTCTGTTTGAGCCAGCCAGTTTGACTAAAAAAGCATTGCAAAAACTGTTTCCCGCTCGGGAACCGTAATACATATTCGAAAACCGCTTGAAGCATATGAGAGGGCTATTTGTCGTCTCACATAGTCCCGCCATTCATATCTCTCCCTCACTCACAGTATTAACAGCGATGAGATGAAAAAAGTGTGTGCCAAGGTCTGAAATTTTTCAGAAATACATGGAAGTGAATCAGTGAGATCTGTCTGCTACCCTGGCGCATGACTTTGCTCTGAAGCACCTGGAGAGAAAACTGTAAGCGCTAGATAATTTTTGAAAACATTTGACCGGAGCAGGCACGCGTATCAATGTCATGACCAAGTTTGATACCAATCATGCAATATTTGTGAGCGTGAGGGCGAGTTAAAAATGATTTGGGGTCAAAATGTCGCTCTGACTCTCACTCTAGCGGAGCGGCCTTCACACTCTGATTTTTCCAAAAATCATAAACTTTGGGTCGCTTAGAAAGTAGTTGTGGACAAACCATAATACATATTGACGTGCTGTCTTCACTTTAAAAGAGATCACGGACGTATCTACAAAATGAAGTTTGAATGGCGTTTCTACATAAAGTTATGATTTACACAGAAAATCCTCAAAAATAGGGTATTTTCAGGATTTACTGGTTGCCTCATCCCTTGACGACAGAGATGCACCTGGTGAGCTCGTTAGTGATTTTGGGGTCGTTTTGCTTTTTACGCCGCCATGGTAACTCCAAATCCCACCAAAAGTAATAGCACACCTCACGGGATCGAGCCGCGCTTTGATACCACTTTTGTGGGTGGGCTCAAAGGCACGAGCCGCATTCACGGTGACGGAAGAATAAGTTAAGAACTAGAAAATTCCTGAAGAAATTTAACTGGGGCCTGCCAAAGTGTGCCCGTCGGTTTGGACCCAGCGTTCTGATGCTAAGAATTAGCATCAATGCTAAAGAAAGCTGCAATGTAATCAATAGCATGTGGAGAATCACAAGAATGTTAAGTAAGCTGGACATGCAACATTCAGTATGATAAAGTAAGTGTATTAGCTAAATGAGCAAATATGCTAATATAAGCATAAATACTTTCAGTAGCATGTGGGGTATCATTAGAATGTTTACTGTCATTTACTTACTCCATTAAGTATACTAAACATGGCTAATAAGTCTGAAAAATAGAAAATAGCTTATTTAAGCTAAAAGGCTAATGCTAATGAACTGCCTTGCTGCGCAAGGCAGTTCCCTAACCTGGGATAAACAGATAATGCAGAATGATATCACTGCACCGCCTCCGGCGGTGCACTGTCCAGAGGGGCATTTTGAGGCTTTTATTTTGAAATTTGCAGTAAGCTTCATATTAAATGCCCACACTAATCCAATGTGTAAGAGTGCTTTGGATAAACCAGTCACATAAAGCCAAAAAGAGCAATTACATGATGTAAAAATTCCCAAGGCTTTTATTTTGAAATTTTTGTTAAGCTTCATTTGAAAGGGTCAAAGTCATCCCATGTGTAACAGTCATTGGATTAAATCAGTCATATAACGCTCAAAAAAGCAATGACCTGATGTAAAAATTTTCAAGGGCTTTTATTTTGAAATTTTCAGTAAGCTTCATTTCAAAGGGCCAAACTCATCCCATGTGTAACAGTGACAGGGTTAAATTAGTTATATACAGCCCATAGCAGCAAGTTTTTCTAAAGGCCAGCTCAGTCCTCCTCTGTTTTAACTGAACTACTAGTTCGAACTACAGTGATGCGTATTTGTAGTCCTCAGCTGCTCTCCCTGCTCTGGGTTCCGTTGCCATGGTAAATAATCCTCTCTGCCAGCTGTGAGTGAGACATCCAGGGGGAGACAATTCTCTGTTTGAGCCAGCCAGTTTGACTAAAAAGCATTGCAAAAACTGTTTCCGCTCGGGAACCGTAATACATATTCGAAAACCGTTTGAAGCATATGAGAGGGCTATTTGTCGTCTCACATAGTCCCGCCATTCATATCTCTACCTCACTCACAGTATTAACAGCGATGAGATAAAAAAAGTGTGTGCCAAGGTCTGAAATTTATCAGAAATACATGGAAGTGAATCAGTGAGATCTGTCTGCTACCCTGGCGCATGACTTTGCTCTGAAGCACCTGGAGAGAAAACTGTAAGCGCTAGATAATTTTTGAAAACATTTGACCGGAGCAGGCACGCCAGATCAATGTCATGACCAAGTTTGATACCAATCATGCAATATTTGTGAGCGTGAGGGCGAGTTAAAAAATGATTTGGGGTCAAAATGTCGCTCTGACTCTCACTCTAGAGGAGCAGCCTTCACACTCTGATTTTTCCAAAAATCAAAAACTTTGGGTCGCTTAGAAAGAAGTTGTGGACAAACCATAATACATATTGACGTGCTGTCTTCACTTTAAAAGAGATCACGGACGTATCTACAAAATGAAGTTTGAATGGGCTTCTACATAAAGTTATGATTTACACAGAAAATCCTCAAAAATAGGGTATTTTCAGGATTTACTGGTTGCCTCCCCTTGACGCATTTAGACTTGCACCTGGTGAGCTCGTTAGTGATTTTGGGGTCGCTTGCTTTTACGTCGCCATGGTAACTCCAAATCCCACCAAAAGTAATAGCTCCAATGCCGGGTTCGAGCCGCACGTTTTGATACCACTTTTGTGGGTGGGCTCGCAGCGGTACGAGCCGCATTAACGGTAACGGAAGAATAAGTTACTATAACTAGAAAATTCCTGAAGAAATTTAACTGGGGCCTGCCAAAGTGTGCCCGTCGGTTTGGACCCAGCGTTCTGATGCTAAGAATTTGCATCAATGCTAAAGAAAGCTGCAATGTAATCAATAGAATCAGTAGAATGTTCAGTAAACTGGACATGCACCATTCAGTATGATAAAGTAAGTGTATTAGCTAAATTGAGCAAAAATGCTAATGTTAGCGTGAATGCTCTCAGTAGCATGTGGGATATTATTAGAATGTTCTCTGTAATTTACTTAATTCCTTCAGAATACTAAACATGGCAGATAAGTAAGAAAAATAGGTAATAGCTTATTTAAGCTAAAAGGCTAATGCTAATGAACTGCCTTGCTGCGCAAGGCAGCTCCCTAACCTGAGAGAACCAGATAATGCAGAATGATATCATTGCACCGCCTACGACGGTGCACTATTCAGAGGGGCATATTGAGGCTTTTATTTTGAAATTCGCAGTAAGCTTCATATTAAATGCCCACACTAATCCAGTGTCTAAGAGTGCTTTGGATAAACCAATCACGTCAAGCAAAAATTACTAAATATTTGATGTAAAAATTGCCAAGGCTTTTATTTTGAAATTTTCAGTAAGCATCATAAGAAATGGTCAAACTCATCCCATGTGTAACAGTGAATGTGTTAAATCGTTTCTATAATGCTCAAAACACAAGTAGTTCTAAAGGCCAGCTCAGTCCTCCTCTGTAGTAACTGACAGTTCCACCATGTTGTAGTTCTAACCTTCAGTCTTTGTAGTTCTAAAGAGCAGCTCAACTGTCATGACAATGAAACACAGGGAGAGATGGAATACTAATAGTTTGAAGCAGTTAGTTTTTCTGATCAAAGCAGGCCAAACATATCTTTACCTAAGTGTTGCCAATAGCATGTGGGGTATCATTAGAATGTTTTCTGTAATTGATTTACTCAATTCAGTATATTTAAAATGACTAATAAGTAAGTAAAATAGCTAATAGTTTATTTAAGGTAAAAGTCTTGTCTTAATGATCTGCCTTGCTGCGCAAGGCAGATCCCTAACCTGAGAGGAGAATATAAAGCATTCTAATATTATTGCATCGCTATACGGCGATGCATTAACCTGAGGGAAATAAGAAGGCTTTTCTTTGAAATATAAACATAAGCTTCATATTAAATGCTCACACTAATCCAATGCCTAACAGTGTTTGGGTTAAATTATTTACTGGCCTAAACAGCCAGTAGTTCTAACTGGAAGCTCTGTTTTAACTGAGTGTTAGTTAGAACTACAGATATGGTGTTCTGATAGTCCTATTTATTATCATTAGGTCAAAGGTTAATGCCATTGCACTGGCTTGCTGCAAGCCAGTGCCATTACCTGAGAGGACAAGAGGATATAGGCAGAGACCGAGGCACTGACCTGACAGAGATATTGGGGCTTTTATTGGGAAATTTCCATTAAGCTTTATTTAAAATTGACACATTAATCCTGTGTGTAACAATGGTTTGTTAAAATCTGTTATAAAATGCCCAAAACACAAGTAGTTCTAAAGGCCAGCTCATTCCAGAGTGTCCTCCCATAAATCAGCTGCTCTGGCCTCATGTGTTCCGTTGCCATGGTAAATAATCCTCTCTGCCAGCTGTGAGTGAGACATCCAGGGGGAGACAATTCTCTGTTTGAGCCAGCCAGTTTGACTAAAAAAAGCATTGCAAAAACTGTTTCCCGTGCTCGGGAACCGTAATACATATTCGAAAACCGTTTGAAGCATATGAGAGGGCTATTTGTCGTCTCACATAGTCCCGCCATTCATATCTCTACCTCACTCACAGTATTAACAGCGATGAGATAAAAAGTGTGTGCCAAGGTCTGTAATTTTTCAGAAATACATGGAAGTGAATCAGTGAGATCTGTCTGCTACCCTGGCGCATGACTTTGCTCTGAAGCACCTGGAGAGAAAACTGTAAGCGCTAGATAATTTTTGAAAACATTTGACCGGAGCAGGCACGCGTATCAATGTCATGACCAAGTTTCATACCAATCATGCAATATTTGTGAGCGTGAGGGCGAGTTAAAAATGATTTGGGGTCAAAATGTCGCTCTGACTCTCACTCTAGCGGAGCGGCCTTCACACTCTGATTTTTCCAAAAATCAAAAACTTTGGGTCGCTTAGAAAGAAGTTGTGGACAAACCATAATACATATTGACGTGCTGTCTTCACTTTAAAAGAGATCACGGACGTATCTACAAAATGAAGTTTGAATGGCGTTTCTACATGAAGTTATGTCGACACAGAAAATCCTCAAAATAGGGTATTTTTAAGATTTAGAGGTTGCTTCGCCCCTTGACAATTTAGATTTCACCTGGTGAGCTCGTTAGTGATTTTGGGGTCGTTTTTTGCTTTTTACGTCGCCATGGTAACTCCAAATCCCACCAGAAGTAATAGCACACCTCCCGGGATCGAGCCGCACGTTTTGATACCACTTTTGTGGGTGGGCTCGCAGCGGTACGAGCCGCATTCCGGGTGACGGAAGAATAATAAATAATAATACTTAAAGAGACATTCTATTGGGTGTAGAACAATAGGTGCCTGCCATGCAATGCATGGAGGCAGTGACTGACTTGCTTCGCAAGTCAGTCACTGCTCTCCTTATGCATTGCTATGGGCAGGCCCCAACTAGAAAATTCCTGAAGAAATTTAACTGGGGCCTGCCAAAGTGTGCCCGTCGGTTTGGACCCAGCGTTCTGATGCTAAGAATTAGCATCGATGCTAAAGAAAGCTGCAATGTAATCAATAGCATGTGGAGAATCACAAGAATGTTAAGTAAGCTGGACATGCAACATTCAGTATGATAAAGCAAGTGTATTAGCTAAAATGAACAAATATGCTAATGTAAGCATAAATACTTTCAGTACCATGTGGGGTATCATTAGAATGTTTACTGTCATTTACTTACTCCATTAAGTATACTAAACATGGCTAATAAGTCTGAAAAATAGAAAATAGCTTATTTAAGCTAAAAGGCTAATGCTAATGAACTGCCTTGCTGCGCAAGGCAGTTCCCTAACCTCGGATAAACAGATAATGCAGAATGATATCATTGCACCGCCTCTGGCGGTGCACTATCAGAAGGGCATTTTGAGGCTTTTATTTTGAAATTTGCAGTAAGCTTCATATTAAATGCCCACACTAATCCAATGTGTAAGAGTGCTTTGGATAAACCAGTCACATAAAGCCAAACAGAGCAATTACATGATGTAAAAATTGCCAAGGCTTTTATTTTGAAATTTTTGTTAAGCTTCATTTGAAAGGGTCAAAGTCATCCCATGTGTAACAGTCATTGGATTAAATCAGTCATATAACGCTCAAAAAAGCAATGACCTGATGTAAAAATTTTCAAGGGCTTTTATTTTGAAATTTTCAGTAAGCTTCATATTAAATGCCCACACTAATCCAATGTGTAAGAGTGCTTTGGATAAACCAATCACATAAAGCCAAAAAGAGCAATTACATGATGTAAAAATTCCCAAGGCTTTTATTTTGAAATTTTTGTTAAGCTTCATTTGAAAGGGTCAAAGTCATCCCATGTGTAACAGTCATTGGATTAAATCAGTCATATAACGCTCAAAAAAGCAATGACCTGATGTAAAAATGTTCAAGGGCTTTTATTTTGAAATTTTCAGTAAGCTTCATTTTGAAGGGCTAGACTCATCCCATGTGTAACAGTGACAGGGTTAAATGAGTTATATACAGCCCATAGCAGCAAGTTGTTCTAAAGGCCAGCTCAGTCCTCCTCTGTTTTAACTGAACTACTAGTTAGAACTACAGTGATGCGTATTTGTAGTCTAAGCAGCTCTCCCTGCTCTGGGTTCCGTTGCCATGGTAAATAATCCTCTCTGCCAGCTGTGAGTGAGACATCCAGGGGGAGACAATTCTCTGTTTGAGCCAGCCAGTTTGACTAAAAAAAGCATTGCAAACAACTGTTTCCGTTGGGAACCGTAATACATATTCAAAAACCGTTTGAAGCATATGAGACGGCTATTTGTCGTCTCACATAGTCCCGCCATTCATATCTCTACCTCACTCACAGTATTAACAGCGATGAGATAAAAAAAGTGTGTGCCAAGGTCTGAAATTTATCAGAAATACATGGAAGTGAATCAGTGAGATCTGTCTGCTACCCTGGTGCATGACTTTGCTCTGAAGCACCTGGAGAGAAAACTGTAAGCGCTAGATAATTTTTGAAAACATTTGACCGGAGCAGGCACGCGTATCAATGTCAGGACCAAGTTTGATACCAATCATGCAATATTTGTGAGCGTGAGGGCGAGTTAAAAAATGATTTGGGGTCAAAATGTCGCTCTGACTCTCACTCTAGCGGAGCCTTCACCACTCTGATTTTTCCAAAAATCAAAAACTTTGGGTCGCTTAGAAAGAAGTTGTGGACAAACCATAATACATATTGACGTGCTGTCTTCACTTTAAAAGAGATCACGCAGACGTATCTACAAAATGAAGTTTGAATGGCGTTTCTACATAAAGTTATGATTTACACAGAAAATCCTCAAAAATAGGGTATTTTCAGGATTTACTGGTTGCCTCATCCCCTTGACGACGAGACTTGCACCTGGTGAGCTCGTTAGTGATTTTGGGGTCGTGTTTTGCTTTTTACGTCGCCATGGTAACTCCAAAGCCCACCAAAAGTAATAGCACACCTCCCGGGATCGAGCCGCACGTTTTGATACCACTTTTGTGGGTGGGCTCGCAGCGGTACGAGCCGCATTCACGGTGACGGAAGAATAAGTTAAGAACTAGAAAATTCCTGAAGAAATTTAACTGGGGCCTGCCAAAGTGTGCCCGTCGGTTTGGACCCAGCGTTCTGATGCTAAGAATTAGCATCAATGCTAAAGAAAGCTGCAATGTAATCAATAGCATGTGGAGAATCACAAGAATGTTAAGTAAGCTGGACATGCAACATTCAGTATGATAAAGCAAGTGCATTAGCTAAAATGAGCAAATATGCTAATGTAAGCCTGAATACTTTCAGTAGCATGTGGGGTATCATTAGAAGGTTTACTGTCATTTACTTACTCCATTAAGTATACTAAACATGGCTAATAATTCTGAAAAATAGAAAATAGCTTATTTAAGCTAAAAGGCTAATGCTAATGAACTGCCTTGCTGCGCAAGGCAGTTCCCTAACCTCGGTTAAACAGATAATGCAGAATGATATCATTGCACCGCCTCCGGCGGTGCACTGTCCATAGGGGCATATTGAGGCTTTTATTTTGAAATTTTCAGTAAGCTTAATAATAAATGCCCACACTAATCCAATGTGTAAGAGTGGTTTGGAGAAACCAGTCACATAAAGCCTAAAAGAGCAATTACATAATGTAAAAATTGTCAAGGCTTTTATTTTGAAATTCTTTTTAATCTTCATATCAAAGGGCCACACTCATCCAATGTTTAAGAGTCATTGGATTAAATCAGTAATATGCTCATGAAAGCAATTACTTGATGCAAAAATATTCAAGGTAATAGAAAAATAGGTAATAGCTTATTTAAGCTAAAGGTTAATGCTAATGAACTGCTATGCGCAAGGCAGTTCCCTAACCTGAGAGAAGAATATAAAGCATTCTAATATTATTGCATCGCCTTACGGCGATGCATTAACCTGAGGGCAATATGAAGGCTTTTATTTTGAAATTTGCAGTAAGCTTCATATTAAATGCCCACACTAATCCAGTGTCTAAGAGTGCTTTGGATAAACCAATCACGTCAAGCAAAAATGAGCAAATATATGATGTAAAAATTGCCAAGGCTTTTATTTTGAAATTTTCAGTAAGCATCATAAGAAATGGTCAATCTAATCCAATGTGTAACAGTGAATGTGTTAAATCGTTTCTATAATGCTCAAAACACAAGTAGTTCTAAAGGCCAGCTCAGTCCTCCTCTGTAGTAACTGACAGTTCCACCATGTTGTAGTTCTAACCTTCAGTCTTTGTAGTTCTAAAGAGCAGCTCAACTGTCATGTGAGTGAAACACACAGGGAGAGATGGAATCCTAATAGTTTGAAGCAGTTAGTTTTTCTGATCAAAGCAGGCCAAACATATCTTTACCTAAATGCTGCCAATAGCATGTGGGGTATCATTAGGATGTTTTCTGTAATTGACTTACTCCATTCAGTATATTTAAAATGACTAATAAGTAAGTAAAATAGCTAATAGTTTATTTAAGGTAAAAGTCTTATCTTAACGATCTGCCTTGCTGCGCAAGGCAGATCCCTAACCTGAGAGAAGACTATAAAGCATTCTAATATTATTGCATCGCCTTTACGGGCGATGCATTAACCTGAGGGCACACGGCTTTTATTTTGAAAAATAAACATAAGCTTCATATTATATGCTCACACTAATCCAATGCCTAACAGTGTTTGGGTTAAATTCCTTATTTACTGGCCTAAACAGCCAGTAGTTCTAAATGGAAGCTCTGTTTTAACTGAGTGTTAGTTAGAACTACAGATATGGTGTTCTGATAGTCCTATTTATTATCATTAGGTCAAAGGTTAATGCCATTGCACTGGCTTGCTGCGCAAGCCAGTGCCATAACCTGAGAGGAAAAGATAATATAGGCAGAGATTTATTTAAAATTGACACATTAATCCTGTGTGTAACAATGGTTTGTTAAAACCAGTTATAAAATGCCCAAAACACAAGTAGTTCTAAAGGCCAGCTCATTCCAGAGTGTCCTCCCATGAATCAGCTGCTCTGGCCTCATGTGTTCCGTTGCTATGGTAATGGATCAGCTGCTAACTGTCAGTGTGTTTGAGACAGAAAGAGGGGAAAAAAATTCTATCTTTGTGAGACACCCAGCCAATTAATATGGAAAAAGCACTCCGAACAAACCTTTGCCGTTCAGGAACCGTAATACATATTTGAAAACCGTTTGAAGCGTATGAGAGGGCTATTTGTTGTCTCCGATAGTACCGCAATTCATATTTTTACCTCATTCACAGTAATTGCAGTGATGAGACAAAAAATTGTGCAGAAACTTTTCAGAAATACATTGAAGTGAATCTGGGAGAGCGTCAGTTACCCTGTCCCATGATTTCGCTCTGAAGCACCTTGACAGAAAACCGTAAATGCTAGAGAAATATCGAACACATTTTACCGGAGCAGGCATGCGTATCAATGTCATGACCGAGTTTGATACAAATCGGGCGATATTTGTGGGCGTGACGGCGATTTCAAAATCGCTTTGGGGTCAAAAATCTGCTTAAATTCTCACTCTAAAAAAGCGGCAGTTGGTGTCAGTTATGCTCTGCGTTTCGGCAGTTGGAAATTTTGCTCGTTTTTCACTTTTTACTTCGCCATCGTAAGTCCGATTCCTTATAAAAATAATAGCTCCAATGCCGGGATCGAGCCGCACGTTTTGATACCACTTTTATGGGTGGGCTCGCAGCGGTACGAGCCGCATTAACGGTAACGGAAGAATAATATATAATATACTAGAAAATTCCTGAAGAAATTTAACTGGGGCCTGCCAAAGTGTGCCCGTCGGTTTGGACCCAGTGTTCTGATGCTAAGAATTAGCATCAATGCTAAAGAAAGCTGCAATGTAATCAATAGAATCAATAGAATCACAATAATGTTAAGTAAACTGGACATGCACCATTCAGTATGATAAAGTAAGTGTATTAGCTAAAATCAGCAAATATGCTAATGTTAGCGTGAATGCTCTCTGCAGCATGTGGGATATTATTAGAATGTTCTCTGTAATTTACTTAATTCCTTCAGAATACTAAACATGGCAGATAAGTAAGAAAAATAGGTAATAGCTTATTTAAGCTAAAAGGCTAATGCTAATGAACTGCCTTGCTATGCAAGGCAGCTCCCTAACCTGAGAGAACCAGATAATGCAGAATGATATCATTGCACCGCCAAGGCGGTGCACTATTCAGAGGGGCATATAGAGGCTTTTATTTTGAAATTTGCAGTAAGCTTCATATTAAATGCCCACACTAATCCAGTGTCTAAGAGTGCTTTGGATAAACCAATCACGTCAAGCAAAAATGAGCAAATATATGATGTAAAATTTGCCAAGGCTTTTATTTTGAAATTTTCAGTAAGCATCATAAGAAATGGTCAAACTAATCCCATGTGTAACAGTGAATGTGTTAAATCGTTTCTATAATGCTCAAAACACAAGTAGTTCTAAAGGCCAGCTCAGTCCTCCTCTGTAGTAACTGACAGTTCCACCATGTTGTAGTTCTAACCTTCAGTCTTTGTAGTTCTAAAGAGCAGCTCAACTGTCATGAGAATGAAACACACAGGGAGAGATGGAATCCTAATAGTTTGAAGCAGTTAGTTTTTCTGATCAAAGCAGGCCAAACACATCTTTACCTAAGTGTTGCCAATAGATTAGAATGTTTTCTGTAATTGATTTACTCCATTCAGTATATTTAAAATGACTAATAAGTAAGTAAAATAGCTAATAGTTTATTTAAGGTAAAAGTCTTATCTTAATGATCTGCCTTGCTGCGCAAGGCAGATCCCTAACCTGAGAGAAGAATATAAAGCATTCTAATATTATTGCATCGCCTTACGGCGATGCATTAACCTGAGGGCAATATGAAGGCTTTTATTTTGAAAAATAAACATAAGCTTCATATTAAATGCCCACACTAATCCAATGGTTAACAGTGTTTGAGTTAAATCTCTTATTTACTGGCCTAAACAGCCAGTAGTTCTAATTGGAAGCTCTGTTTTAACTGAGTGTTAGTTAGAACTACAGATATGGTGTTCTGATAGTCCTATTTATTATCATTAGGTCAAAGGTTAATGCCATTGCACTGGCTTGCTGCGCAAGCCAGTGCCATAACCTGAGAGGAAAAGATAATATAGGCAGAGATTTTTGCAGCGCCTTACGGCGCTGCACTCACCTGACAGAGATATTGGGGTTTTTATTGGGAAATTTCCATTAAGCTTTATTTAAAATTGAGACATTAATCCTGTGTGTAACAATGGTTTGTAAAAATCAATTATAAAATGCCCAAAACACAAGTAATTCTAAAGGCCAGCTCATTCCAGAGTGTCCTCCCATGAATCAGCTGCTCTGGCCTCATGTGTTCCGTTGCTATGGTAATGGATCAGCTGGTAACTGTCATATCTGTGTGAGAGACAGAAAGGGGGGAAAAAAATTCTATCTTTGTGAGACACCCAGCCAATTAATATGGAAAAAGCACTCCGAACAAACCTTTGCCGTTCAGGAACCGTAATACATATTTGAAAACCGTTTGAAGCGTATGAGAGGGCTATTTGTCTTCTCCGATAGTACCGCAATTCATATTTTTACCTCATTCACAGTAATTGCAGTGATGAGACAAAAAATTGTGCAGAAACTTTTCAGAAATACATGGAAGTGAACCTGGGAGAGCGTCAGTTACCCTGGCGCATGATTTCACTCTGAAGCACCTTGGCAGAAAACCGTGGGACCTAGAGAAAAATCGGAGACATTTTACCGGAGCAGGCATGCGTATCAATGTCATGACCGAGTTTGATACCGATAGGGCGATATTTGTGGGCGTGATGGCGATTTCAAAATTGTCTTGGGGTCAAAAATCTGCTTAAATTCTCACTCTAAAAAAGCGGCAGTTGGTGTCAGTTATGCTCTGCGTTTCGAAAGCTGGAAATTTTACTCGTTTTTCGCTTTTTACTTCGCCATCATAAGTCCGATTCCTTATAAAAATAATAGCTCCAATGCCGGCAACGAGCCGCACGTTTTGATACCACTTTTGTGGCTGGGCTCGCAGCGGTACGAGCCGCATTAACGGTCACGGAAGAAAAATAAATAATTATAATACTTAAAGAGACGTTCTATTGGGTGTAGAACAATAGGTTCCTGCCCATGCAATGCATGGAGGCAGTGACTGACTTGCTTCGCAAGTCAGTCACTGCTCTCCTTATGCATTGCTATGGGGCAGGCCCCAATAATAAAGAGACATTCTATTGGGTGTAGAACAATAGGTGCCTGCCATGCAATGCATGGAGGCAGTGACTGACTTGCTTCGCAAGTCAGCCACTGCTCTCCTTATGCATTGCTATGGGCAGGCCCCAATAAAGAGACATTCTATTGGGTGTAGAACAATAGGTGCCTGCCATGCAATGCATGGAGGCAGTGACTGACTTGCTTCGCAAGTCAGCCACTGCTCTCCTTATGCATTGCTATGGGCAGGCCCCAATAAGTCCCTGCGGGCGGACTAGAGCCATTTGTTGTGTCATATATATATATATATATATATATATATATATATATATATATATATATATATATATATATATATATATATATATATATATATAAAATTACAATAACGCATTTTACTCACAGAAATTACAGTACATTAATAGGCAGGCCTGCACATCCACAAGTTTAAAACATCCCTTGTGAGACAGCTCAATGTTGATCCCAAAATGAACTATAAAATCAGAATTTCCAAATGTTTGAATATTGTATACATTCATTACAAAAATGTCCTACATATTTGAAAACCTATGGGCCCTGTTAGCCCATTTTAAACTGTTAACAGGACCACGTGTCTCATCAATGACACGTTCTTTGATAGATGAAGATGTTAGATTGGTTTATGACTCATTAAGATTCTTTAGCATTCCTAGTTACAGATAGTAGAGATACAGATTTTTACAGTCATACCTTAACTATCTCATCGATCCATCATTAGATGAGAACTTCAGTATTACTCTTTCGCTTTACTTTAAAATAAAGTTTATTCTACAGTTTAACATCATTGTTATAAAAGCAACCAGGCATCTCAATGATGGGTGAAACATCTGAAGTCTTGGTTCACATCTGGATGTTTCTGATGACACAGCTTTTATGAAACTTGATGGCGACAAATTAATGAGCTACAAGCAACATGTCTGTGACGTGGCTGACAAGACCTGGACCCTGATGAGATTCTGACCGTACGAGGATGTTGGGTAAACATGACAGAGTTTCAAGATATCATGGTATCCATGGGAACATTTAATAGTTCAGATAGAAATGCAACAGATGTTAACTTAACGCTGCAAAACTAATTTAAATGATTTAATACAAATGGATAAATGTAATCTAGGTTTTCTATACATTTTTTTTATAACAGGCCTGTCTCCAGATAGATTTAGTTGCCAAGTTACTATTATGGAAGGGTTTTTGACTGTTTTTTTTAATTGATGGAAAAGTCGCAGGAAATTTGCATTTGACTTATCCTGTGTTACAACAAAAGACGAACTGGAAGATGTTAGACAAATGATGTTTTCAGAGTACCATTTGAATAATGGTCAGAGCACCATTATTCAAACCAAGCAGTAAAATCTTAATTAAATGAATAGGTTGGGACAGGTCTACTTCAGGTTGGGTTGGGCTCAGACATAATGTCTAAGGACTCGGTCCGGGTCGGGTTGGGTCAGATCTGAACTTTGTTTATATGGAGTCAATTAAGATAATTGTTCGGTCTGTTGTTTTTATCACTGCAGAGAAAAAGTTAGTCATCTTCATCTGCTTGACTAATGTGTGATGGGGTCTGGATTGTCTGTTCAACTTGTTGAATATTAAAAGTTTCTCATTTGAACTTGCAGTCCTAGATTTTCGACAATACATGGAAAATATGTTATATAAAATGAATTTAGGATGATTTCAAAGCCCAAATGTGATCCTTTGAAATCAACTGTAAGTTTTTTGTTATTTACTTGCGTGAAAGGAAGAGATGTCCTGGCATTAAACAAGATCCCACTTGTTTTGTGCGGCATTTAAGGTAAATATGGGAGGATCTCATCCAGATTTCTTAAGGGATCATGTTAATCTTTTTGTCATCTGCTTCATGTAACAACAGAAGCTAACTGGGTCACAGTTGATGGTCTGAGAACAAAACGCAGGATTAGCTCAGGTTATGTTGTTGTTACTGTTGCTAAGAGGAGAAAAAAAGACAAGTAAATAAGAGGAGAGATTCTCACATTCAGCCTGAAATCTCAAGTTGTTGTTTTCTTTCTTTGAAAGTTGAGAGGAAGAACATTTGAACGGAATTCCAATATGGACAGTGGTTCTGGATAAAGTTCAGTGAAAATCTTTGAACGTTCTGTCGGACATATTTTCTATTGATATTGACTAAGTGTTTGTTGCGATAGATATTATTTAGTTTCTGAGGTGTTTTGGCTACTTCAGCTGCCGTACCCGCCGTTACGCTGGGCTCTCCTCTCCTTTCTACACACACAGAATGAATGGACCTTACCAGAGGGGCCGCTTTTCATTGGCTGATGCCCATTCTACGTGGTCACGTGGGTGGTCGTCTCACAAACACGAGCTTCCCGTTAGCTAAGTACAGCATAATAGCAGTACTGATACAACGTCTACACCTTGAAGCCTGTCTGCTACACAGTCTTACGTTAGCTAAACAGATCAATATGCAACTGTTTACTGTGACTAGAAACCGCGACACGTTGGACCGGGTCCTGCAAAAAACAGGACATTTCCTCACTTTCTAAAAATATCCCGAGACGCCCGGGACAGGGCGTGAAATACGGACATTATCCCGGGAAATACGGAAGTTTGGTCACCCTAGCAGAAAAGGCTTTGGACTAAACTGTTACTCGTGTTAGCCACTCGAGCACCAAGTACAGCTGGTCAATCAACCATCGCTGTGTTCAGGGAAGCGCTGATTAATAATCCAGAAATAAATATCAAGCCTGGAAACTTGATGTCGTAACGGACTGAATGTTTTGTTTTTAACGTAATCTTTGCTCGTCTTGCGGGGTGCAGGCGATTGATACGGTAACAAGTGTGCTTAAACTATAAAGAGAGACAGAGTAAAAAGGTACGAGTGGTTTTGAGTTGATCACCTGTTCGGGTTATTTTAACTTTGTTTACCTTTGCTGTGGCTCATTACAGCCGCTGTAGTTTCTAAACGTTGCACCAATTACCCTGTTTGTTTGTGATTATACGTCATTCATAACAAACATCAAATAGAACAAATAGATTTCATAAAATTTTAACAAACAAATGGCTTCTTTACCTTAACATAGCTCTATGGTTCCTCTTATCAGTCTGTAGCTTCTCATATTGAGGTCATCAAACCAAATTTCAGATCTACCATAACTGACCGACTGACACCTGCTGGCCTCAGGTTTGCAACCAGCTTGTGACTGAGAAACCAGTAACCTCCTCCCAGATGATGACATGAACTTGTTATTTCCTCTGTCTATTGTAGTAGATGATATATTGTGAAAATCCGGTAGAAATGATGCACTAATGGAGTCATGTTTACATAGAAATAATGCGCTACGAGGCTTTGCTTGTGAGACTTGCGGTCACGTGGGTCGGTTGTGGGCGGAGCTTGGTAAGGTCCATTGGTCATTCTGGAAAAAAAAAACTGAAACACCAACGTCTTCCCAAGAAAATAAATAAATCACTCAGAGTTTTATGAAACATACAGAAACATTTTCTGAATGTTTTGTCGGCACACGGTTGACTGGAGGCGCGAAGATACAACAATTACAGGGAAACATGGAGAAGAAGCTAGCTAGCTAAATAGCTAGCTAGCCGCAGCTAGTTACCTTGTTCTGCTGGACTGCAGTAGTTTGTTTGGTTGTGAAACAGAATAACAATAAATTAACTTGTTCATTTTTAGTCATTCACATCATTACTACATACTGTTTGGGTTCATAAATGGCTAAGATGGAATTCAGAAAAAGTGAATTTTTTGGGGGGGGATCTAATGGATTTAATAGTTTGTCATATTCTGCTTAAAATACATAATTAATTCTGCTTTGCTCTGTTTTACTTTTAGTAAAACAGTTGGATAATGTGGATCAGAGGAGTCTTTTTAGAAGGGTCCGGAAGTGTTTTAAGCAGCTTTTAAAGGGGTTGGAGGCGTTCAGAAACGCTTTGTCCTTGAAAGACACAAACAGCTGCCTGTCCGTCCCCCTGGTGGAACAGTGTATCATTAATCCACAGTGGGATTTCTCTGTCATTAGTTCCAGAAGGACAAAGCTTTGGGGAATATTAAAGCTGGAGGCAGCGACTTTCTGAGCTTTGCCTTTATGTTTTATTAGAACACCAGCTACTTTTATCACCTTTGTTTTTCCCTGGTTCATAATTTACAAGCTGATTGTAATTAGTTCTGCTTGGCTTCATCAGACATGCTGTGAACGAATGTTATGAGTTCTGGAAAACCTCATTTCCTGGTATTGACTACGTCTTGTTAAAGGAAAGCTACCGTGAGTCACTATGATTAAACATTCTGGTGTTTTGTGAAGAATCCCAAGGCCATAATGGTGTGTGTGTGTGTGTGTGTGTGTGTGTTTCTGTGCTGCATTGTGGTGTTTGAGTGACGGAGACATGCCTGTGACTCATGCACTTTTATTGGTTAGAAACAGGAAAACTGAATGCTGACAAATGAGACCAGAACAGATGATTCTGTGACAATCAACCAAACAAAAAATCAGGTTGTTGGGTTTTGTTTTGTTTTGTTGTTTTTTTTTGTTTTTTCAGCTAAGGCTTCCCGACCGATGTTGTGTGTTCATGAGGAACAACATCAGACTGCTGATGTTGTGGGTTCTGTTCAGCACAAAGCTCAGCCAAAGGAGGTCAGACTGAACTTCAGTTTCCAGTGAGCTGCCAGCCTCGGGGTGTCTGAGCAAACAGGAAGTTATTGAACCTTCAGTCCGTTTGCTCTTTTAACTGGAGGACATGCTCACTCCTGATGTTAGTGGGATTCTGCTCTGTCGATAAATCCATCAGGTTTTATTTAGAGAGCTCTTTTGAATGCAGTCGGATGTAACAAAGTGTCTCTCAGAGGTTTAAATCAACAGGAAGAAATTAGTGATACTTGATTTGATGACTGGAATAAAGAATGATCTGAAATGTAGAAGAAACAGACAGATGTAGTGGAAAAAGTACATTGTCGGACACAAAACAATTTATTCTGACAATTTGAGAAGTGTGTAAAACATAATGTTTAGAAATGCATCGATTGCAGTTTCCTGACTGAAGCTGATTTTGCTCTTCGCCGATGCCAGTGTTTTTTTTCTTTTTTCGTTTTGCTTTGTTCTTGAAAAAGTCGCTTAGTCGGCAACAGTGGGTTGACCATAATTAAACGCTCACGTTCAGATGTGATGCAGTAGGTGGGTCTGTTGGTCAGTCCTCTCTCACAGCAGATGTCTGAGGACAGCGGTTGACTTCTCAGACATTTCCAGAGGCGGATCAGATCGGCGGATCAGATCGGTTTCGCATGTAAGGCTGAGGCAATTAATCGGGTTAATCATGATGAATAGATTATTGAAATGTCAGCTAATTTAGTAATCAATTATTAACTGAACAAGAAAAGGACATTTGCTGAAAGAGGAACATTCAGAGCAATAGGTGAGCCAAAACTGTATAGGATATAAAATAAATGCTGTTGTCTGTGAATCTGTTCTACCCAGAACTCCTCAAGTAGCAGTTTTAGCTTCACTTGGTTCAAATTCTGTTTTAAAGAAATTCTCCTATTAAGCACCTTTTGCTGTGTAATTATTAATCAGTGAATCCAAAACATTGTCAACAGATCATTCCTACACTGTATTGATGTTAAGCCTAGCAGAACAGGCTGAGCTCTTCACATGTTACAAGTATTTTGGAGCTGCTGACTCATCCGACTAATGGTCGAGAGTTCACTAAAGGAATGTTGTTACTGCATTTTAGGCAATAAAACACTCCTTTAAAATAAATGTAACTCCAAATAAATGTAAAAAAAAAAAAAACAATCGAAAACGTGAGTTAAGTACCAGAAATAATGTGATAAAAAATTTGGGTGCACCTATGAAAAAAAGTTGGTGTATAGCAGCCTGTAACTGACCAGAAAATATCTTGATAACTTTATGACTAAGTAACTAAATATGCAAGTACCTTTGTTTTTTTTTTTTTCTTTACAGATATTCAGTGGAAATAGATTTCAACCTTGAAATCTATAAATACTTTTTTACAATATTCAGCATTTCACAGGATCGTGATGTTTGTTTTTATTCCTCTGGTTTCAGCAGAAACTCCAAACGTCAATATGAAAGTCCGACCCGACACACCGAAGGACCGGTGAGTGAAACACCAAACCGTCGCCTCCTCTTATTCATAAAACCAACATGGAGTCTGTTGCTGAAACTTCTGGTTTTCACATCCATCTCTCTCTCTCCTTTCTTTCTGCCCCCGTTTCCTCCCATAATCCCTAGATGCTGCTTGGTGGGAATCTTTTTCTTCATTCTAGGCCTGGGAACGCTGCTGCCATGGAATTTCTTCATGACTGCCTCACTGGTAAGAAGAAGAAGTGAAAGGGTTTCCATAGAGACGATGTATTTGACAGAATGTGACAAAGAAGGATGTGGGTCCTTCAGCGCTTTATTTAGAGAAGATGGAAGGAGTGGGATCTCTACAACAGGAAATGTGTTTTAAAGCAGGCTGTAAATGACTCTGTCCTCTATCAGACCAAAAATGATTATTATCAGCATTATCCTGTAAGTTCTACATCAGAAAACAGGCTGTCAGGAGTCGAGTTTAGAAAACAATCAGCAGCAGAGGCTCTAAAAGTCAAACAGTAGCTGTTAATGACCTGGAAAGTCAGAGAGGCTGGTTACATTTTAACTGATGATAACAATGTTGCCATAACTCTGCTATCAAACGATTCGTTGACTGTGCTGCAGACAAACGCAACACATGGCTTTGGAAAATGAGTCCTATGACACAAGAGGTTACATTAAAGATGGTTTTGTTTTTTTTTTTAGCAGATCTCAGACAAAATATCTCGATCCAAACGAGTCAGAACAAAACACAGACTCTGTTGACGACAGACATGCTATTCTTATTATTTTACCAATGGAAACTGAAAGGAGTAACGAGCGTCTTTTAAAACCCAAAATAACCCCAAATAATATCCAGTTTCAACCATTTGCTTTCAGTTTTACCTTCTTAGTTCAAAGTTCACATGGATAAGTTAATTATTAATTGATTAGAGAACAAATGGCATCTTTCCAGACAAAAAGATGTAATGGGTGTCGGCCTAAATTAGAACCAGCAGGTCAAGATCGGTAACCGGCCAGAAAACAGCAATCAGTTCACCATTAAATATTATGATTTACATTTTTGTCCAATGGTCAGAATAATTGTTATCGTCTCTGAAAATGTACTTTTTATTTTTATTCCAGCTACTAAAACCTGACTTTTCACTTTTGGTCAATACTGATATTAGGTTTTGGGGGGGGGTTTTTAATAACTGATGCTGTCAGGTGCTATAAGGTCACAATACACATTTAGTGTTCTGGTCCTATTTTAGTAAAAAATATGATTGGTCCTTTAACATTTTGTTTCCAATGTATCCAATGACAGAGACAAATAAGTTTCTGGGTTTGTCACTAGTTGTTTTTCTGTAAAGTCTGTAGATTTGTTGCTGCTCCCTATTTTGAAAAAGAGCAGGTGGATTTGTCAAGGTAGTTGCTGGAGAAGTCAGTCAATCACTTCACAACTAGCTAGCCTGTCACAACAGTAATGAGACTTTTATACAGCAGCAGTCTTTGGTCAGAGGCTCCTTTACATTCACTGCAACACTGACTGCTTGTGGAGATAAATGAAGTATTTTTGAATAGAATACTGGAGGAAAACCTGCTAAAAAAAACAAACTGTTTTTGGATCAGAGCAACAGAACAACTCTAAACATTAAGCCAGAGGTACAACAGAATGATTTAGATCAAAGCACATCCGTATGTTGGAGTGGCCTAGTAAAAGCCCAGCTTTGTTTCCACATAAATGGCTCTGATTTGTCTCCTGCTCTCTGTTGGCAGTATTTCCAAAGCCGCCTCAACAACACGGAGCTGATGAACGGGACGTCGGTCAGGAAGGAGTATCACTTCAACAACTGGATGACCTTTCTGTCCCAGCTGCCCCTGCTGGTCTTCACTCTGCTCAACTCCTTCATGTACCACAGGTCAGCGCTAACAGGCGGCGCCGCCCTGCCGGTGACCTGTCGGTCCCGGTGCAACCCGATCACCAAGATGTTTTCCGTTCCAGGATATCGGAGGCCATCCGCATCGCAGGCAGCCTCGTCTTCATCCTGCTGTTCTTCATCCTCACCGCAGTCCTGGTGAAAGTGGACATGGATGAGGATCTCTTCTTCTCTGTCACCATGGCGATCATCTGGTTCATCAACTGTGAGTTTCTTTGTCTGGAGGTGTGAAGAAGCATCAGTTTTTTGTTTGGTTTTGTACATGTTGTGATGGAGTTGCTGGTCCGCAGCGTTCGGCGCCGTTCTGCAGGGCAGCCTGTTCGGTCTGGTCGGCCTGCTGCCGCAGAACTACAGCGCCGTCTTCATGAGCGGCCAGGGCCTCGCCGGGACCTTCGCCGCCATCGCCAATCTGCTCGCCACAGCCAGTGAGCCGCCCCCACACCCAAACCGCACCGCTCTGTTGCCTAGCAACGTAGTAAAGTCGCTATAAACGGGCGCTTGAAGTCCTTGAAAGTGCTTGGGTTTCATTTAGGTGCTTTCAGGTGTTTGTAAATGTTTTATCAAACTGCACAGTTTTGCAATGAAGTCAAAACGATTGATTACAAGATTTGAAAAACGTTATTTACAGTTGCAACCGGATATTTACATTCATAAATACAGACATTTTAAATCTGACTTCATGCCGAGTCTTGTTCTGTTCCCCGTTGTGACGCAGGTGACGCAGACTCTGAATCTGCAGCTTTGGGTTACTTTATCACGCCCTGCGTGGGAACTCTGGTCACCCTGTTGAGCTACCTGCTGCTGCCACGCATGGTCAGTACGACATACAGACCCTGACCTCTACGTCGTCATTAATGACAGTAAAAGCTTCTTCATCTGCCTGAGAACCCGTGTGGATCAGTTCAGCTCTGCCATGTTTTTATAGTGCTGTCTGGACTTGTTTGAAATTCCTTTGTTGTTGTGTCTCTGCAGGAGTTTGCTCGGTTTTATCTGAACAGAAGCAGCAAGTATGAAAAAAGCGCAACGGACAAGCTGCTGACTGGTGAGACTTTGTTTAGGCTGAGCAGAGATGGGAGGATAAATGTGCTGCACTGTGTGACTGAATCAAATCAATTCACTGGAACATTATCTCATTAGGTTTGTTGACTCTCCGTTTATCCAGTTAAAAGCCAGACATAGACGGCTCTGTTCGTTGTCACACACACTCACTCACATTTTCCGTCCTGCTTCGAGCCCTGAGGTGCCTCCACTGACACGAATTAGACACAGGATGTAAAGGATGTGATAAACCCAAATGGTCTGTGTGAAAGCAGAACTTTTTCCCCTTTTTTCTCCTTGCAACCATAAACTTAAATATATTTTAGTGATATTTTTTCAGACAGACCATAAATGAAGTGGAAGGAAAACTTCACAGTTAAAAAAAAAAAAAAAAAAAATTCAATTCAAAACCTCAAAAGTAAAGTGTGTGTATTTTTATTCAGCTGGTTGAGTTTTGGAGAATTTTTCCATACCTGATGGTTGACAAGGAACAAAATTGTATTTTTTGTCACATATTCCCCTGGTGTGGTTTTTCTTTCACGACAACAAGAAGGTTTGAAGAACTCTTTCATCTTCTCGCCTGTGGTGGCGCTGCACCAAAAACCACTGAGAGAAATGACATGAAAACCTCTGAAGAAGACATTTAGTTCAACTCTCTTCTTCATAAAATGAAGTGGTGTCAGATTTTAGTACTTGTAGGATTTCTGTTTTGTGTTCGGTAAAAAAAAGAACTGGGACCCATTTTTCCTGCTAGCGCTAAATTAGCATGTTTGTCTTGGTTGTAATTACCCAGAATGCTCTGCGCTGTAGTCCACTTCCTGCTTTTGGAAGTGGACTACTTGGCGTTCACATATGGACTGGAACTGCACCAGAGTTCACTTCACACAAATGGAGACCTAGATTTGTATTTTTTGAGAGTTTTTCAGAGTTCAGTTTCACCATCACAAACCGGACTTTTTAGACAAAACGGACTGGAGTTGGATTGAAGCGGACAGACAGAACTGGTGTGAATGCGCTGTTAGTTACAGCTGTAAGCGGAACAAAATCTTGACCAGAATGCTCTGAACTGCAGACGGAGCCTCTCTGGAGAACGAGAAGCTAAACGGCCACGCTAACGGCGCGGTGGCCACCGTAGCCCTCAACAGCAGCAGTCGGGTGGAGGCCAAGCTGGAAACCAGTCCAGACAGGAGCGAACAGGCCGACAGCTCTGCAGACAAAGCCTCAGTGATGGAGGTGTTTAAAAAGGTACGGGATGAAATTCCGTTTTCTCTCTGCTGCTGCTTCAAACGTACAAACCGTTTTTTTTGTTTTTTTTTCTTTTTATCTCAGATTTGGGTGATGGCGTTCTGCGTGACGTTTACATTCACCGTCACTCTGTCCGTGTTCCCCGCCATCACTGTCGATGTCAAAACAGCATTCCCACATGGAAAATGGCGTAAGAGTGAGCAGCGCGGATTCAGAGAAGATCTGCGTTCAACATGGAGCCGGTTTATTGTCGTTTTCCTGACTTAAATTGTCACTCCTCTCTCAGAACGCTACTTCATCGCGGTGTGTTGCTTCCTGGTTTTCAACATTAGCGACTGGTTTGGCCGGAGCGTCACTACGTGGATACGCTGGGTGAGCATCCAACTAGGGCTGAAACGACTCCTCGAGTGATTCCAATACCCCGATTATTAAAATTCCTCGAGGAAAATTTGCCTGCCTCAAAGCTTCGTTAAGTTATGTTTTATTATTTAATGCACCGTGTTCCGGCCGGGTCGTTACTTGCGTTGCGCAGCGCTCTCACTTCCGCCTGAGTTGTTGACGAAAGCTAAGTGAAAAAATAACATCTTGTCTTAAATGTCATTACAAGTTGTTTAGGGTCAGGGTAGCTATATATAGTATTCAAACCCATGCAAATGCTTGTTCTTTTATTTGCTTACTGACATTTTATATTCCTTG
Source organism: Gambusia affinis (assembly GCF_019740435.1). Classification (NCBI taxonomy): domain Eukaryota; kingdom Metazoa; phylum Chordata; class Actinopteri; order Cyprinodontiformes; family Poeciliidae; genus Gambusia; species Gambusia affinis. The sequence continues at coordinate 5,169,936 of NC_057885.1, read as the reverse complement.
GAACACAACACGACCTCGTCCAATCAGGGCACCTTATCCTACGTGTTGCTCAGTCTTAGCGTGACGATTGATGTGAGAGTGAATTTTGGAGCCAAAAGTTCCAGAATAACATCTATAAAAACTACCTATAAATTTAAAGAGAACCTGGCTGAACAAATTGCATCAAGATTAACTTGAGTCACTTTAAGAGATTAATAACACCTTTATTGGCCCCTCCCGCATGGTAAATGGACTGAACTTATATAGCGCTTTTCCAGTCATTTTGACCACTCAAAGCGCTTTACACTACAGTCACATTCACCCAGTCACACACACAAACACACACACATTTATACACCAATACGCAGATCGGTAGGCAATTTGGGGGTAAGTGCCTTGCCCAGAGGCACATAGACATGTGGCAGGAGGAAGCTAGAATCGAACCTACAACCTTCCGATTGCAAGACGACTACTCTACCATAGAGCCGCAATCGCCCACGTACAAAATAACCCTGCAGAGGAATCTCCAGTGGGAGGGTTATACATGAAATGAACGTTCCCTCTCTCCCTCCTCCGCTGCAGCCTGGTAAAGAGTCTCGTGTGTTCCCGGTCCTGGTGGTCTCCAGGGTGATCTTCATCCCCCTGCTGATGTTCTGTAACGTCGAGCGGCGCACCTACCTGCCCGTCCTCTTCTCCCACGACGCCGCCTTCACCCTCATCATGGCGCTCTTCTCCCTGTCCAGCGGTTACTTCGTGTGCCTCTCCATGTCCTACGCGCCGCAGTGAGTACCCCGCAGCAAGCGCCTGACCTCTGACCCCTGAACTCTGTCCCACTCGGGTCACAACTCCACCAGCTGCGTAGCTGTGAGCTAAATTGGAGATAAATCTGGAGGGAAATGATTATCAATTCGAAAATATGCAAAATATTAAGTACGACACAAAGTGTTTGTCTTTTAACAGCTGCACTTCTTGCTTTCTCTTTAATTTTGTAAAAATTGGGCCGCACTTATCTTCTGAGTTATGACCTCTTCAAAGGTCATAGGTCAACATGCAAATCCAGACTTTGTCATTCTTTGTCTCATTCAGATCTCACCTGTTCTTGAATTGAGTTATTGCATCATCTGAAAAAAAAAAAAAAAAAAAAAAGAAAACCATTTGAACTTTAAACAGTCAGACTGGTTCTGTGTCCATGATTCTCTTCATTCTGTTGGTCTGACTGGTCCGGTCTGGGTGTGACGTTGCAGCAAATTCATGATTTAACAAGGCAATCATCATTCGAGAACTCCTCTTTATTTCAATCCTGTCTGTCTCTTTATTACTAGAGCTAATCAAATAATAAAGGGAGAAAGAAGCAAAAACAAAGATGGTTGATCATTTTTCAAGAACGCAGTAAAACATAAACCCTACAATCGCCTCTGTAGTTCCGAAGCACGACTATCGCTTGAAATCAAACTGAATGGAAAACCTTATTCAGTGCAAACGTATGCATGTTTTAGTTATAATATTCTGAATAACATGGTCTCTAGTGACTTGCTGCTAGTCACTCAACTGGTTTTGTGGTGTTTCTCCAGACTGGTGGAGCCTAAAAACGCAGAGACTGCAGGAGCCCTGATGACCTTCTTCTTGGCCCTGGGTCTGTCCGTCGGGGCCGCCCTGTCCTTTCTCTTCAGGAGTCTGGTGTAGTTCCCATAGAAACGGCACGGTAACGCACCTCCACGCTCCTCGGAGGAGTGGCTGTCGGTTTGTTTAGAAACGCGTCCAAGATTGGTTTTCATTTGAATCTAAACTGGTTCTGTTCAGCATGTCGTTACGGTGGAACACAGAAACATTTGAGGACTTTCAATCCAGAACAATCCGTAGATCATTCTGAAACCATGTCAGTTTTATTTGTTTTCATCACTTGTTTTAAGACAAATATTTTTGTATTTTTTTTTAATTTGTACATTGTCGTTTTGCAATGAGTGGAACAGGAAGTATTGCTGAACAAAACCCCCGAAAAAACAGGTACTACAACAGGATTGCAGAAGCTAATGTGATGGTAAATACTGCCATCTGGTGGCTACAATGTGTATTAAAACGCTGGCATGTTGCCACATTGACTAATCAGTACCAGGATTGTTTATCTCTGATTTTATTTTCTCATCACTTTTACTGGTGAGGTGCCTTTTTTATTTTTATTTTTTTTTATGTGTTTTTACATTCTTTCCCAGCCTGCAGCTTCACATGGACTCCATGTGATCAGCTGCTGGGCTTATTTCCTGATTAAAGACCAAGCTTTTAGTTTCAAACTTTCATTCTTTTAAATAAAAAAAAAACAAAAAAAATAAAAAAACATAACTGTTTTTCCGTACTCAAAATTCCCCAATTTTACTTATTTATTTATTTAACATTTAAGTCTAAAATCTGAACTTTTTAACTGCTCAGCCAACGTTTGGGTTTTATCTAGAGATTCCACATCTGAGGGGGAAAAAATGCTGGAATCTGTTTTTGATTTCTCTTAAAGTGTTGAAAATAAAATGGTTTTTTTTTTTTTTTTTTTTTTCTTTTTTTTTTAAACCTTTGGAACGACCCGGTTTTCAGTCGGAGTAAAAATAACTTTTTTTATATTTCCAGTCCTGGTACGAGTCGTTTAATTGGAAGATGAACTCTGTGTGTTTTACAGTGTGTGCTGCTCCATGATGTTTTACTTCTCAGTTTGACTCCACCAGAGTGTTTGTGTTTCTTTACCACTGAAAATAATTTTTAGTGCGTTTGTGTCGACAAGGTGGCAGCTCTTCCTTCAACGTGTTTTCTTTACAATGGGATCAAAAAAAAAAAAAAAAAAACCCTTGAAAGTGTCTGATTTTGGTGATTTATATTTTTTTGCTGGACTTCTATCTACTATAAAATGGAGCAACAACACAGTGAGGAGACGGCAGAACTTCAATGCAGGTAGATGAAGACTAATGCATGAAATCCAGGTCCATCAGAACCAACGAGGTTCTGAAAGAAACTTAAATGTTCTGGGGGAGTTTACGATTCTGTTGCCTTAACATGCCGCCTGGTTATGTTCCGGTTCCCACTGTGCGGATGACAAGAAACTGTACAAGCAAAATGTTTTCGTATACCATCAGTATCCATAGCAACAGAATGCGTCCTGATGTTTTCAGTTCCAACCAGGTGACCATGTAGTGAGTCGCTGTGCCGTTCACAGTAGAAACCAGTTCTAGCAAAGGAAATCGTCTCATTGTTCCTGTCAATAAATGGATCCCAACGTCTGCTGGTTTATCAAGAATTAGAGTGAAGTAGTACAAATTAAAATCTTAAAGGAAAATATTTGCTCTACTTAAGTCGTGTTGATTTTCATCAAAACCAGATGTTGGCGTGCCAAATTTTTTTTTTTTTTGGCAGTAGTAGTTTATTAAAATTGGTTAAATGCATTAAGTGTTTTCAAAGAGTGTGACCCAAAATCCCGCTTTTATTGCCGAGGGAAGACTAAATGTTTTCTAGATTTTTATTTTTTTATTTATTTATTTATTTATTTTCCAAATTTGCACTCTATGGAAGTCCATTAATGCCATGAACGGAAAGTCATAATTGTGACATTCAAAATCATATTTATGAGATAGTTACACTGTTTCCCACGGCATCGCATCGTTCTGACTTTAAAACGTGGGATTAGAACTTCCTGTTGGACGTTTATTTTTTTTTCTTTTATGGCAGAAATGTCCTTCCATACAAAATTCTTAAAATTTTGGATATAGGATTCACACATCCCTTTCCTACACAAGATGACTTTGACTAGTATTTTACTGAAAATTTAGCTGGCCAAAAACAGAGAAAATTCAAAAACTCATTAAAATATTGCACGCCTGCATAATGTAGCACAAAAATTTAATACAGATTTAATGCAGAAATGTTGCCGTCTACATAGGTGACAGGAAAAACGGCAGACTTGACAGTCGAGCATATTAATGGAAGATTAAATGAAAGGGAAAAATAAATGCACAACCTTCAAAATATGTTTTGAAGTGATTGTGAGGCTTATTGAGCTCTGTAACCCCATGTTGCCTAGGTTACCCATCTGAATGTGAATTAAACTGGTGTAAATAGGCCTGTTGCGATTAACAAATCAATCGCGTGATAAATGAAAATGATCGACCTCATTTCAGTTTATCAGCTTTATTGTTTCCTCCTTTTTCTTTTTTGATGAACAAAAAAAAGACTCTACTAGTTCTCTCTTCTGGTTCCTCATTTCCTTTGCATGAGGAAAGTGAACTATTGCATCAAGTAGTTGGATTTGCCCATCTTTATCTCATTCTAATGATTGTTGAAGGGCAATATAGCACACAGCCTTGATAATCTATACTCTTTTGGTTGAATGTGGGTTTTATTTCCACTTTGGGTTTATGTCGTGTTTAGTTTTTATTTTTGGATGTTTTGTTTATCTTGTTTACCTGTCAAATGTTCTTTTGAAAATAAAGTATTTCTTTTCGTCAGGATGTGCTTGCATTATTGTATCTCTACCATTACATCGGTTTGAAAAGGTCTTCAAACAATATTATCACTTATTGCAATAATTTGAGAATTAAGAATTAATCGCTCAGGAACATTTATTGTGACGGCCTCGGTGTAAAGACTTACTCACTGATCACTGGTTTTCAGAAATGTATTTGTGATTTAATACTGAAACCTCTTGACCTGTGATTGGAACAGCCTGAAGAATTTATCCTTTCTCTAAATGAGCCGTAGAGATGAAAGGAAGACACACAGGATGGGATTTATTCCCTGTATTATTTATTGAAAACCCAGCAGTCGTCATTAATACCTGTGGTGTCTGTACAGGCAGGGGAGGAAGGACATGTGGGAAACTAAAAACTGTTGTCATTCTGTTAAGAGAAAAACCAAAACACAAAAAAATAAGGACAAAAATATATATAAAGATATGCTACAGAATGACTGTGTCTTATTGAAACACTTTTTCCAAATGTTACATAGATGCAGAGGGAGGATGAGGAAGAGGAGCTTAGACCAAGAAGAAGAAGAAGAGTACAACAGCAGTTCAAGAGATTAAATGGAAAAAAAAAGGTTGTTTTTGGAGCGTGGGGGGAGGGAGGGGGCTTATTTAAAATGGGGGGGGTTTGGTTCCTTCTCTGCCAAGTGCTGCTTTTACTTCTTTAATGTGAAAAGCCAGAAGGAGACAATCGTATCATCTCGTCGTCTTTCTGTCCGTCTGTCCATCTTCATCGTTTCTTTGGGGGTTGGGCTGTGCGGGGCGGCGTGACGGGCCGGCCGGAGTTCATCCCTCCATACTGGTACTTGGCCTTCTTCTCAGACGGCTTCAGGATCTGGGAGGAGGAAGAAAAAGAAGAAGAATCGGTTATTACTGGACCAGCAGCTCTACCTGGCAACGTGAGCTGAACTCTTGAGTTTTAAGTAAATATTTGTTAGCGTCAAACATCTCCATGGCAACACATCTGAATTTCATGACGTCCAATATGGAACAGGCCAGACCTTTGCATTAATAGCACTGAGGCTGACAAGTCACTGACCTATGATATGCTTCACATGAATCAGCACTAAGTTGTGTTAATTGTAAAAAGAATAGTAAAAAAGATTTTTCCAAATATTCTGAATTTTTATTTTCCCATTCTTATGTGGATTTGGAAAATGATCCAATCAGACTCCATACTTTAAGTTTGTGAAGGAACCTTAAGCCTGTGTTTGTCACTGCAGTAAACCCAGGGGGCCACCAGAGGGCGCTCAGAAGGTTGGAGGGAAGGTGAGGAAAAAGAAAACAAAAAAAATTTAATAGAAAAAAATTTGTTGAAATTTACATCCTAAAATCTTATTTGTTTTTCTATTATTATTGCAAAATACACGTTAAAATAACTTAATGAAATGTATTTTGTCATTATCTTTATGAATGGCAACAGAAGGAACAATGAAGCTGAGGAGAATTCCGCTGCAAAAACCCTAAATATTCCTTGTCAACTAAAACCAGAACATATCAGGCTGAATTTAAGCTAAAACATAATAATTATAGAATAGTGAAAAAAAACAGTGAGATACTAATGCTGTTTGGGGGCACATGGTGTAGAAAGGCTTGGGAACCTCTCAACAACTTCCTGTCAGAATCACTTCACATGATAATCTGGGTTCTAAAAGATCCTGGGTCAGTTACTATGACAACAGACCTGGAAGGAGCACATCAGGGTTTCGTCCACGCTCATCATGCCACCGGCGTTGTCAAACTCCCCGCAGTAGTTGGGAGCAGAGAACAGAGTCACCAGCTGCCGCTTGGCAAAGAACTCATACCCATCTTCTACCACCTGGGGGCGTCGGACACACGAGAGTCAGCCAAGGTCTTTACAGCAGAGTGGGGGGAAAAAAAATCTGGTAGGAAGGAGCTGTGGTACCTGGTGAGCTCTACAGATGAGGTCCAAATCGTGGCGGTTGAGGAACTTGCTGACCACGTCGGCGCCGAACGTGAAGGAGACGCCGCGGTCGTTCTCCCCCCAGCCCTGGACGTCCTTATCGGGGTCCGACCACAGCAGGTCGCACAGAAGACCTGCAGGGGGGACAGAAGTGAAACAAAACGTCAGAGTCCATCACTAGCTAGTCACCTGGTCGCAGGGAAACACTGGCAGTCTTTTTTTCTTTTTTTTTTTTTTTAGAGTGACATTTGTGAAGCGTTCACATGCAGTCATGGTGAAACTCCATAAGAGGATGTGAGACGGAGGCTGCCAGGGTCTTAACTCCAGCTGCCTTATAAGGACAGGAAGAGGTTTAATGAGGGGGTGAACACAGAGAGGCTCCTCTTCCTCTGGTCCAGCTACAAGTAGATCAGGGGGAAAAAGGCTGGAGAAGCTCCTGTTCTTAGATTAGACCACAAATCATTCAGCGGAGAAACAGGAAGAGAACCTGAGTTTATGTTGGTTCATCAGGATGAAAAGGGAAAATGGGCTAAACAGGCCACCGTAGGAGAGGCTGAGAAAAACCTTTTACCCCCTTACTAAGTTAATACAATTCTGCTTTAACACTTAAATGTGTTGTACAGACAAACAAAACAAAAAAACACCACCAAGTCAGCCTGAGTTGAATTCAAATAAAGGTTTTATTGGAGGGAAGCTAGCAATTCAAACCAACCAGGCACTATGGAAACCAAGTGATAAAGCTAAGAACTGGCCAGTCATTTCTGGGAAGGTTCACTCTTCCAACTTTTTTAGTTGTGATTGGAGTTTACTGGAGTCCCAAAACCTTCAAAATGGCTTCCAGAGTTCCTCCAGGGTTTTATCAGCCTGGCAGGCCGCCAGGATCTACTTATCCTCCACAGGGCTAAACGCCATTTATCTATTTTAGATGTTTTTTGGTTTTCTTGGTCATAATGATGGTAGGAGTTCACCCTGCAATCAGTGGGTTGCCGGTTCAGTTCCAACTCCATCCACCTCTGCTGAAACCCGCCTCGCCTGCTGCTGGTGGTCAGAGGGCCAGTGGGGCAACATGGCAGCCTGGCTTCTGTCAGACTGAACTTTGTGCTCCTTTCCTCTCTGATCCAGGTTTCATTTCTCATTTATTCTTGAATTGCCTTAGATGATTTGTTGCTTCTTTTTTTTTTTAAATCATTTCCTTCAGGCTACATCAGGTTGTCAGAAAAATTCATTGACTCCAGAGCTTTGGCAAAACTTGCAATTTCTCTTTGATGAGTGGTTAACCATGAATCTCAATTGGATTCAAACTTTGACTAGGCCACTCTGCAACCTTATAGAGGTGTTCCGGATAATGATACTAGAGGAGACGGTCACATCATCCTTCAGGATTTTTCTTGTAGAAAAATAAAAAGAAAAGGACCATTTGCCTTTATTAAAAGAAATAAAAAATAAAACTAGCCTGAGGCTGGTGTGACGTTTTTCTACCTTTGGTGAGATCATTTGAAGAGGTTTTATTTTGCCGTTGTGCGATCTTTTTGTTTTTATGGTCTGCTCTGAAAGGGAACCCAGTTCACTTCTAAAGACACTGAAGAAACGTCCAGATGAACCAGATTTGGATGTGAGGCAGAGTGATCATTTTTACCCCTCTGATTTATTTCTAATTTCTCCTTTTGTTTGGCGTGAAGCCCAGCTGGTCTGCTCTGTGTGTGTGTGTGTGTGTGTGTGTGTGTGTGTGTGTGTGTGTTAAGCTACCTGTGTCAGGCACATCTGTGGGTCTCATGATCCGTCTGATCTGCTCCATAGACTGGAGGTCAGGAGAAAGTCCTGACGGAGAGAGAGAGAGAGAGAGAGAGGCAGAAGGGTTACAGGACTTTGTTTTTATCAGAAACCTGAACCTCCGACACTCCAGGTCTCATTACCTCCATGGCAACAGAAGATCTTCTCATCCACTATGGCGGCGATGGGCAGGCAGTTGAAACAGTCGGTAAAAGTCTTCCACAGTTTGATGTTGAACCTGCGTTTACCTACAGGATCAACAGGAGTGTTAGAAAGAGCCCACTGTGAACACATTAGCTTGTCACAATAAGAAGTAAATCAATTAATTGCATAATAAATTAAAAAGAGTCGAAAAATTTAGACAACTGTCTAAGAAAACAATTTTTAGCTATTTGTTAAACAAACTAAGCTGTTTGTTAGCTTAAATTGTTAGACATTTCTTAACAAATAGCTCAGCTAAGCCAAGCTATTCTTAGCTTAATTTCTTAAATAGTTTGTTTTCTAGTTAACTAATAGCTTCATTTGTTAGAAAAACAGATAAATTATGCTATTTTTTAGCCTTTAGTTTAAGGCATGAGGAACCTTCTTATGCTTCAGATTTACAATTATTTACTTTTCAACAAAAACTTGGTTAGCATCATTAAAATATAGCATTTTTAGCTAACCGGTTAGCAGGAAAAGATAAAAAATATCTTTATGGAAAAAATGTGATTGCTGTCGCTTTCTGCATAAATAGCTAAAATGTGGATACCTCAGTGAAAATTGTTTATGACTGAAATTCCAACATGTTTAGAAAAATAATAAATAGTATTTTCAATGTTCCTTCAATTGAACAGAACTGAAATAAATTGCGACCGCTGTACCGGTCCTCCTTCTCTCTTCCAAACCCTACATTAAAACAGGAAGTAGATGGAGTAGGCGGAGCTTACACTCGTCGTAGAAGCCGTAGATGCGGTTGATGGAGGCACACTCGTGGTTGCCCCGGAGCAGGAAGAAGTTCTCGGGGTATTTGATCTTGTACGCCAGCAGCAGGCAGATGGTCTCCAGCGACTGCTTCCCTCTGTCCACGTAGTCGCCCAGGAACAGGTAGTTAGCCTCTGGGGGGAAGCCGCCGTACTCAAAGAGCCTCAGCAGGTCTGTGTACTGTCCATGGATGTCACCTGGAGGAAACGGGAAGCATGCTGCGGGATCCTTCCAGGAAAACGTGCCGCTTAGTCAGGGAGGTGGGCGGAGCTTACCGCAAATTTTGAGCGGAGCCTCCAGCTCCAGCAGGATTGGCTGGCTAAGGAAAATTTCCCGGGATTTGATGCAGAGGCCGCGCACCTCCGCCTCCGTCATCTGGACGATCTTGCCTGGGCGGCATCCTCGCACTGGTGGGAGGACAAGGAGAAGTGGAGAACAGGTTAAAACAGATGCATGATCCGTGATGTCACATGACCTCTGCCTCGACTTGAAGCTAAATATGAGGGGGCGACTTTTAAGCAACAGGAAGACAGAAATAGACTGTGTGGGAGGGACGTTTGGACACACTTCCTGTTGGGCAATGTTTTGGTTTTTGTTGTTTGCGTTTAAGAGGGGAAAAAAAGCTTAGTTCAGTCACATCAGTCATGTCTAATTTTAGTCCCATTTTTGTGTAGAAACAAATCATTGTTCTATTATATTCATGTCTACATGTAGCCTACACTTCATTATTTTTAATTTTATAGGATTTTGTTCTGTCCTATAGTCAAATACAGTTTATAAAGTCAATTACGTCACATGAGGAATATCCAACGTTTTGCAGCGCTAATCTGAATGATTATTTTCTTAAATGCAGTTTCAGTTACTGAGATTTTATCGGCCCAGAAGTTATTGCAATAAACGATATAATGATGTTTTTGAGGCCATTTCCAGTAATAGAATAGTAATGGCATAATAATAAAAATAATAATTCAAGAACACTTTCTCAAGTACAAATAAACTTTAAACTCTATTGAACATTCAACACTGGAAATATGCAAAATAAAAATACAAATACAAACAACACAAAGTGAATTATGAAACCTCTGAAAACAAAATTGCTATTAAAATATAAATAAAAGAAGGAGCTGGTTGAGACCAAAGAAGCACTGGGATAAAAACTTTTCATCCAGATTTTGGTAGAAAGGAAAGAGAAAAACAATAAATCATGAACATGAAAATTATTGAGCACATTTCAGTTTATCAAGCATGTCGGATCTATTTTGTGATGTTTGTTTAATCAAATCATTTTTAGTCGACCCTGTTAAACGATGTCAGAACTATTCCCTTCAGCGTTCCCCCGTTTCTTCCTGCTGTGTTTACACAAAGAACAAGTCCAGTGGAGCAGAGCCGACTCAGACCACAGAACGGGGGGGACCGTCCAACGGGCCAGGAGGGACGCCACCGCCGCCACCACTGCCGCCACCTGGTTTAATCAGGAGGAAAGTCGTCCCATTTCTGCCTGGACACGATGATCACGCCCACCTCACCCTCGGCCTCATGCTAACACAACCTGTGTCCACGTTTTGACTGAAAGGGGACACCAGGACTATATCTGGAGGGTCCAAAAGGAGGGCCGGCTCAGGTTAGCCAGGAGAACGCTGCACCGGAGAATCTGATGTTCAGAGAAACAGGACCGTTCACACAACAATACACAACCAAGAGGAATGTGTGTGTGTGTGTGTGTGTGTTGGCTGCTGTGTGATTACACAGCCGTCCCCTTCCAGCTGTGAGGTGACGTGTTCACACGTCGGTGCCGTCTCAGCTGATATCTGGGACGGACCGAGACGGAAAAGCAGGAGGCCTGGAAGGATCGGCTTTCAGGCGGCGGGAGAATCTGAGCTCGCATCAACACCTCGGTTTCTCCTACCCCTCACACACACTCACACACACACACACACACACACACACACACACACACGGTGACCTTGACTTCGGACCGTACCACTCTAAGCTCGCGGGGAGGGAAGTGTCCCGGCATCCCCGCGTCCGTCGCCACGGCACTGCGGCTCACGGAGAGGTGAGGAGGAGGGGCGGCGCCTACCTCTGATCGCCATGGAAACGTCGCGAGGTTATTGTCTGGGAGTAAAGGATCTGCAGACGAGGTAGAACCTCCAGCGGGTCGCAGCCTGCATACTAAAGCCTGCAGAAGCGGCTGCACCGATAATCAGAGCCACTTCCTCAACTTTCAGCCGATACTTTCTGGACAAACCAACTTTTTTTTTTTTCTTTTTTTTTTTTTCTACCTCTGCAAAAGTCTGGAAGTCAGCCAATCCTGTCGAGATAAGCAATCAGTTCATCGCATAATAAATGAAAATGAGCTCGATCGTTTCCATTCCTATGGTTGAGATTTTACAGGACATGACTTCACAATCCATTTTGTTTTCATTTTAAATATTTGTAACATCTTCCTCTTGAAGTGTAGAGTGTTCTGAACAAAACTAGAGTTTTCTAGTCTCAGAGGGCGATCATGCATTACTACACCAATATCAATACATTATCTGGATATGGCCTCAAAACAACAGTATTTGGGATTTGTCGCCATAATTTCTGGAACTGTTTATCGTGTGCTGTTAGCAGCTGGGTGACAACTGTTAGAAAGTTGGCAACGTTTTTCCCCCCTCAGTGAAAACCACGGCTGAGAGAGTCTAGAGAACTCTTCATGATTTAAATTACAACAAAGCTTTTTCCCCCCAACAAAGTTCCAGTTTGGTGTGAAAATAACAACAAGTATGATTTATATTTTTCCCTCTCTTTAACTTTCATCTACAATCTCTGACATTTATTAATACCGACGTCTGGACGCAACTTTGCAACACCCAATACAGACTGATGTGATCTCACACGAATAATTTAGATTGTTATTATTTATTTTGTAGTGTGGAATATTAGAAAGGGCTTCATCAAATGATATTAAACTCTAACCGAGAATAATTGTCAACAATAGTCACAAGAATAACTAATAATTACCTTATAATTCCGTTTTATTTATCGGATCATATCGATATGTAAAAAACATTTACTAATATCGGTTGATACCGATGTCAATGCCAATATATCATTCATCCCTACTTCTGTTGGAGTGCCGGCATGATAGATTTTAGAAGTAGGCCAGATACAGATACAAGATACTCATTTTTCAGACAGATTTCCGATATCAATATCGTATCAGGACAACATTCAGACACAGAAAAAGCAACAACAGGAATCATTCTCACTGCACAATTCAATATCACCAATACATTTTCCAAAATTTAGACGTTAATCTAAAGACTCCTGTTACACTACAATTCCTTCAGAATAAAATAAATAAATAAATAAAAATTAATGTGGGATCCTTGTACATTTTAGTTTGCAAAAACATCACATCTGTTTCTTTAAGTGGCTGCATTCCTGGGTCATCACCCTGCTGCACCTTCAGCGACACACTATGACGTTAGGAAAAAGCAGCGCCTCAAACACACACACACACACACACACACGCACACACACACACACGCCACCCCCCTTCCCGAGAGAAATCTGCATTCCAGACAGCTTCACAGAGCTCTCAGCCCTGAGCAGCTCCACCTGGACGAGGATTTACTGCAGCAGAGACTTAGCAAAACGCAACATAAACAGCAATTCCCTCTAAAACGTCATATTAATATTACCTAATTTTTTATTTTATTTTTATTTTTTTAAAAGGATGAACAAAACACACTGTGGCTTTGATTAGACCGCTTTAGCCGTTCCTGATCCTTCTAGGTACAAACAAACCCAGTGTTCCCCGAATTAAAGTCCGGCTGCCTAGCAACAAGCAGGTTAATTCGCCAAATATGTGGAGGGATTGGAGGGTGAAGCCCAGCTCAAACCACACCAAAGTGCTGTTGCAACAGCCAGAACAATGCAGCCCAGAGAGAAAAAGCCCAGGACCAGTCTGATCACTTCTGCTAACAGACTGAGAAGGTCTTGAGTCAGGTCAGCAGCTTGACATCAGCTAGCTTAAAACAAGCTAGCAGGCCGGTTGCATCGCGTTCCCGTTTGTTTATAGAGAGCTCCAAGAGCCGACTGATAAATAAGTCAATCACAGACGCTGGGAAATGAACATGTGACCATATATGGGCACGGGTGAGGAGTGGAAGGAGGAAGTAGTCAGTCAGGACAAAGAAGGAGTGCTGTATGGGATGGAGAGAGAGCCAGAGCAGCTAACAGAGGGCTGGCCACACTATAGCAAAAATAATAAAGTTAGCCAAAGATCAACTACAGTGATCGGTTGGTGGTCTGTGGTTGAAGTCTTGAAAGGTTCTGGAGTAAATAACTTCCTGTTTAAAATAGAAAGGTAAAAGTTCTGGCAATACTATGAAAACTGAGAGGTTTAATCTGAGCTGGTGTAAACTTTTTTTTTTTTTTTTTTTTTATATCTTTTGGAGGTTTTCTTAATGTGGTGGAGCTAAAAAGAAGTTCTGAAGAGAATCGTTTTGCTATGAGTCATCACCAGTTTTTAAATCCAGTGTCTTCCTGTTTAGTTTCTTTGTTGGCCAGAACCAAACAGAGAACCAGCATTCAGAACAAATCCACAACAAACTCCTGGAGAACTGTAGAGATGAGGCCCAAACGCTGAGTTTGTTTAAATGAACAGCCAAAACAAATTAAAAAAAACATAAAAGCTTTTATAAAAATTCATATTAATGGAACAGTTGGGATAACACCGATCAATGCATCTCATGTGAAGGTAACATTTTAAATTTTGCTGTGCTTTCTTTATGCACAATAACAAAATTCTGATTTATTGCATGTTTCATAATTGGTTGCAGGATGTTTACCATGTGAAGCACTTTGAGCTGTTTGTTATTCACAGGATGTGAATGACTTTTCTTAATAAAATCAGCAATATTTTTACTTTTTTATTGTGGATTTGGTCGTGGTTGCAATAAATCTATGAAACTGAGCATTAAATTGTTTCGTTATGCTTGAGTCGTGTTTATCAGTTACATAATGAAGCCAAAGCGAGGACATTATAAAGCCCACAAGTTTTAAGACTTCATTCTAGATTTGAAAAAATTAAATGCATAGATTTCTGCATGTTAAAACAAAATATTCCATTTTTTTAAAAAGAAATCTGAAGCAGTTCTTTCAAGTACCATCTGAAATTGTCTTTCTAGATGGTTGCTTGCCAGACCAAGCTGGTTTATGGTCTCCATATACTACAAGTTAGAAGTCACGCAAAACAAAATGTTAAATACATCTTAGCTGCTCTGTTTTTTTTATTTTATTCATTTGCGACCTGGGGCTCCCCAGCTTACGATCTAATATTTTGACAAATCAAATCAGAAGTGGATAAAGCGACACTAAACAGATTCCATTAAAGGCAGTGTGAACAGGGTCGCTGATTTCAAACAGCAGATCCTCATACTGCTATGAAGCATTTCAGTCAGTTTGTTCATGTCAAAGTTTCTCACAGTGGACAGACTTGCTTTAAAGGAAAACAAACACACACACACACACACACACACACACACACACACACACACACACACACACACACACACACACACACACACACACACACACAGAGTCCTCATTGCTGGTTTAGCTTGTTAAACACACACGTGGTGAAAAGTTCTCCAGTTTCCTCTTCTGAATAGTTTTATTGCACCAACAGCAAAATGTGGAGCTGCTTCCCTTTCACTTGGGCACAAACACACTGCAGACTGATACTGAAACTAAATACATGTGGAGATATTAAACCTGTCACAGCAAGCAATTAAGCTCGAGAATATCCATCGAGATGATGCAGATGTTTTATAAAAGGAAAACTTTATTCAGAAAGAGTTCATGTTTATTGTTTCAGTTCAGTTTTATTTATTGCGTTTTATTCTGGATTTTTAAAAACATCCTCCAGCCACAGTGTTAAGTGTTCTTTACTAAATAAAACTTTATTGACATGACATTTCCAATAAAATACTTGAAAATGATCTTGAAACAATGATATCATTTTTCGTGATAATTACTGGGACAATTTATTGCGACAGACCCTAGATGTGTTTATTCATCTGTTTTGATGTTAAAAATGAAAACATGCCTCACAGTTTTGTTTTGTTTGGATTTTTTTTTTTTTTTTTTGTATTGACATGAAAAGTAAATTTTATCAGAAACGGGACGTTTGGGGTTCTTCCTTCTTCCTGATCAAGTGCATTTCCTGTTGGCGGATCAGTAGCGCCCCTGTGAATTTTGAGCAGGCATGACTGCGCACGTTTCTGTCCCTGCTGCATGAAAACGCCCCATCAGACCTTTTTTTAGCTGTTCTTTCTAGCTGGGACTCCAGCCAGCCACCCCCACTCCTCTATCTAACCCTCTCCCACGCAGGGGCAGATGGAAAACAGTGACCCCTCTCTGTCCCCCCCCCCAAACTTCACTGAACGAGAAAGTCACAGAGTCCCGACTGCAGTGGCATTTCTGCGCAGGCTTTCTGCATTTTCATTGGGATGGTTTTGTTCGCCTTTAAGTGCCAGCTGTGAATGCTTGGCTTTGTGGCGCCAAAGAAAGACTGAAATTGAGAGGAGAGAATGAGAGAAGAGGGGGATAGACGGGAGTGGGAGAAGAGTGGAAAAATGAGAGGGGTGGTGGTGGAGTGTGTGTGTGTGGTGGTGGGGGGGGGAGTTGAATAGCAGCAGAAAAATGAAAGTGCAGAGAAAAGAGTGGATGTGAGGGAGGGCTTTGACTGGGCAAAGCCCTGGCTGCCATGTTTGGTGCCAGGGGCCGAGCGCGCCTCGCCACACAGGCTCCACCATTGTTGTTTCCACAACAGAATGCCACGCCAGCAGCCTGGAGCTGAGCGGCTCTCGCACTCAGAGAGAGAGAGAGAGAGAGAGAGGAAGAAGAAAAAAAAACACAACCGGGGAGACACAAACTGCAGAGAAACATGTGGAAAAGATTAAAAGTGTTCAATGCAAAAATCTGGCTTTTTGTTGTTTCATTTTTTTTTCTTTTAAAACAAAAATTATCACAGTTTAACTCCAGCTGAGAAAGAAATGTTAACCCTTTATGGATCGAAGAATATGCATACATGTAGATGTTACTAGGCGACATGTTTACTGTCTGGTAATGATGGGATGTTACGGTTTTGAGGCGTGTAATCGATGCAAGGTTATTTTAGTACTTGATTATCCTATTGATTGATAAGAGTTTAAATTTATTTTAAACTCTGTGATTTTATATTTTATTCAATACTAGAAACGCATAACAAAATGCAACAATTTAATTTGTTTTTTTATATATAAAATAAGCTGTTTATTGCCTAAAAGGTAACAGCATAACATTCAGTGAATGTTTTATTATTTACAGCTAAACATCAACTGATCAATACAGAGTATTGATTATATGTTTTTGTTTTCTTTTACTAATTAATCAGTTAGCAACAGGTGCTTAAGATTTTTTTTTTTTTTATTTGAAGCAGATGCAGCTACACATACACAACATGAGGAACTCTGGGTAGAATGGATTTACAAATATTTTTCATCTTCAATCCAAGAAAAGGAATCTAGCTAGAAAGGGTAAATTAGCAGCTAGTTAGCGGTAGCTTCAAGTCACAAACAACAATGAAGAGGTTTGAGTGAGACTCAAACTTTTGCCTGACAGAATAGTCACGCAATTTTTTATTTTTTTATTTTACCCTTCGATAAAAAATAGAAAAAGAATTTTACCCATCTTTGTTGTGTACTTTAGAAAAGTTGAATTTTGCAGAAAAGTTCAATTTGGTTTCTTTTGGTGTCTTTAGCGTCTGTGTGGGCCATATTTCTCAGTCCAGTTAGTAACTACTACTTTTCTTTTTTTTTTCTTTTTTTTTTACAATTATGCTATAGTATTTGATGTGGAATCACTAAACAAGGTCATGAACTTCTGGCAAATCGGTTTCCCAAATCCAACATTTTTATTTCTCTCAAAGATTTTGTAGTCCAAATGTTCAATGATGCCAAACCTGCCAGCAGGTAAGTGTTGCAGTAAAAAAAAAAAAGTTCTACTGTCGTTGATGGATTGACGGGTCAGTTCCTTCTGTCTACGGAAACGATGGACACAGCAAGTAATACATTGGTGGGGGGGAACATAAATAAATCTCATCATTAAATCTTCATAAACAGCAAATTTTGCAACTATTTGCCAACAAGTGAAATGAAAACTTCCCCTCCACTCTTTTCCTGGTGCCATGTGACCATGTTGGTAATCGTGCCACATAAAGCCACCTGTTCAGGTAAAGCGCACAGAAGGGCTGTTGTTGCTAAAGCCTGGAGCAATGTGGGCTTAAGCATGGCTATGCTGCAAATGTTAGCGTGCGCAAGAGCTGCTTTGCTGGATCCCAGCACTAGTAGAAGCTAATGAACAGCAAGGAGGAGGAAGAGGAGGAGGAGGAGGAGGAATGTGGTGAAGGAGAACACAAACACAGTGAAAAAGGCTGGTTTGGTAGACTGAAGGGTACCAGTGACCTTGCTCAGACACCCTGCAGCTTCAGTGTGCTGGAACTAACAGCAGTGATATTCTCTGGAAAAACATCAACTGGAAAAACAGCAGATGGCTGTTTGATTCCCCACTGTGTCCTGCACTGGCCTTTTTCCTCACAGCAATAAGGATAAGCCACACCTCCGACATTAGACCCTTGCAGTGGTCACAGTGTTTTGGTGGAGGTGCTGGAACTGAACTCAGGTCAGTTTGGTGTCGGGGTGATGAAACCAGAGGGCCCTGAAGTCACAGAGTGACCTCAGCCGATTGGAAACCATGTCCGTCTATCAGGTTTGGCCTGTCGTCTAGACAACGCCTGCTGTCACACCTTGTTGGGGCGGCCGATGAAGAGCAACGTTTGTTGTGAGTAAAAGGGCTTAAGATGCCACGATTAATAATCAGAACGATAAAATTCAGAAATAAAGAGAGAAGACTGGGGAAAACTGCCACTAGTCAGTATTTTAACAAGCAAGGACTTGTGTAGCAGAATATCTGAGTGAATCTTCATACACAAAGGGTTACTGCATATTTATCAAGTCTAAATTTCAGACTTTCAAATTCTTGTTTTCAGTCAACATTTCACCCAGTGAAGCCCACTTCTACTAAAGACAGCCATGATTAGTATACAACTCTGGTCTTAAATAGACCGAAACAAAAAAAGAGACCAGCTGTGGTCTATTTGAAAAGATGATCAAACCGCTGCAGTGTTACCAGCAACTCTGGACTGACTGAACTTCAACTGGATGGTTTTACACTGGACCAAAATCCTTAAGAATGGAAAGAGGAGAAAAAAATAAAACACAAACATCACCTACAGTTATTGATCAGAATAACAAATAGAGGCACTAGGAAATCACTTATCAGTTTCCCATATCCCACTTTTAAAGAGGCACCTCTATGCGTTTCCAAGGCATATAATTAGGGCTGCTGTAAACAAATATTGTAGTAATCGACTAATCTATCGATTATTCTTACAATTAATCGGATACATTTTTTTTAATAAGATTAAATATTGGTAAATGTGGTATAACACCAATGTTACTATCAGATATCAACATCAGTCCAATTTTTCCATATTTGAGCGTCCCTAACAGTTACTGTTCTGTAGTTTACAAAATCAACCTGGAACAATAATAGCTCACTTCATAACTTAAAGTTCTACAAAAATCTGAAATTATATTCAATTTAATAATAAAAAATGTCTATACTCCAGCTTTTTGTTTATGTATTTATCTTCAGTCCGTTTAATAGATGTACTCTCACCTCTACCCACACCTGTCGCTCTTTGGGTTTGAGAATACAGGAAATGTTGTTTGGGTGGTGGGGGTGGAGGCAGGCGAATGAACCAACGAACAGATGGGGGTGGAGGGGAGGAAACAGACCAGGAAACAGACAAACTTAAGTCCGGGGGAAGACGAACGGTAGACCAGGGGACTAAAGTAAGCAATATTTACGGCACCTTCGTTCGTCACGCTCAGAAACTTTTCTACCAGCTACGTGCCGCCGCAATGCTGGCTAGTCTGAAGGAGCCGAGTGGAGGAGGACCGCTCTGTGAGGCAGGAGCTTGGAAACCGCAGCTCAGAGGCGGAGCTTCGCCTCGAAGGCAAAGCTAGAGCCACCCAGTTGTTTTGCACAGCTGAATGGTTGCCATGGAGATCAAAAAGTTTCTCTAACATGCATGACAGTCAAGCGATTGGTATGTTTTCGTGTAGGGAATAATAAAACCACATGATATGAAGCTTGAAAAAAGTCAACTTAAAGTTTGGATGTTTCAGCAAATCAATAACCAAAGATTAGTTGCTATGCAACTTTAACAATATAAAAAGTGCTGCATTCAGCAGAACATTAAGTGATTTGGACAGATACTTAAAACCATTTCTTCTTTAATTGCCAAAAACATTCATGAGCCAAAAGGATCTCACAGGTTTCAAGCTTTGAAAAAGGAAGTCTTCCTCGTAAAAATGCTTTGGAGATGAGCTCACTTCCAAAATATGAATCATAAAGAAACAGAACTTGCAAGCAGTAAATTCTTTCATTCATTTGCCTAATGGAGCTTCTTGTTTGCAACACTTTAAAAAAACAGACAGAGCTTTAATTAAAAAATACAAATAAAAAAAGTTCCACCTTGCTTCTCCTGATTTAGAAGCAACTAATTTAACCACAACTAGTTAAATTAGTTGTGGTTGATATTTTTGATGTGAACCTTCGCGGTCGCCAGATATTCTTGGGGATCCAAAACAGTATTAGTCACAGCAGAGTTTAATGAAAGCAACGATTCAAAAGTTTTTGCCATGTGAATTTCTTCTAAAACAGCCTAGAAACTGAGAAGCTGCATTTCCACATTGCTTAAACGTTAGTGCTATTAAAGTTGACTTGCGTCATCCAACAGCAAGCTTATTATCTGCAGATCTACCAGGTCTTGTTTAGAAACTGTTTGGATGGCTTCTTTTCTCTTTGCAGCAGGACAATCAACAGAGAGCCAGCAGTTGTTATTGGAAATATTTGCCAGTCAACTTTAGAAATGGCTTCATCCACAGATATCTGGGAAAACAAATACATTTGTGTACATTTTGGACTTTAATCTACACAAAATCTCTGTTTAATACAAATAAAAAAAGCCACATACCAAAGAGGAGATTTGAGAAAACTTGCTTGACATGTTCGACGTGGTCATGTTTTGTTTTGGTTTTTTTCCCCCCAACCTTCTTTATTGAATTGTACAGCTTGACATACATCAATCATTAGCACAATGAAAACACGGTAGTTATAGAGAGAGAGAGAGGAAAAAAAAAGTTCAAGCTGATTTCTCCCAGAACCCAACCCACCCTGAATGCACCTCGTCCAGGTCTAAGCACAAGACAAACAGTTTAGTTTCCGTCTAAGTAGAGGAAGTCTTTGAGCCAAAAGAGTAGTGAAGGTTAGGGCGTGTTTCAAAGAACGTGAAAGGTCCAGGTCTGGAGGGATGCCAAATATAGTCGATAATGGATTGGGGAGAACTGTCTGACTATATGCTTGACTTGGTGTTTTAAAAATGTTACCCCAATACCTGATTAGCCTTGGGGACATGCAAAAACCAAAAGCTGGCAATTGTCCCCACCTATTGCAAAACATGGTCTTGTGTTTTAATAACTTTATATTCTAATACGCTACTGAAAAGTAGAACCTCCTGGCGCCATGTTTAATTACTAACGGGAATTGAAGCAATCCGATTGGCTGACATAGTTTTTAGCTTTATGCTACACTGCCCCCTATGGGTTTGGCATGTTTAAAACAATGCTCAGGAGCGGATTAGTCTGCACGAAAACTTTTCTAAAACCTATCCCGTGTGTACGATTTCTTTCTTTTTTTTTTCTTTTTTCCATCCATCCATCCATCCATTTTCTTTACACCCTTTGTCCCTAATGGGGTCAGGAGGGTTGCTGGTGCCTATCTCCAGCTGCGTCCCGGGCGAGAGGCGGGGTACACCCTGGACAGGTCACCAGTCTGTCGCAGGGTTAGGGTAGCCCTAACCCTAACCCCTAACCCTAACCCACAAAGACATACAAGACAAACAACACACACACACACACACACACACACACACACACACACACACACACACACACACAGGGAGAATTTAGAGAAACCAATTAACCTGACAGTCATGTTTTTGGACTGTGGGAGGAAGCCGGAGAACCCGGAGAGAACCCACGCATGCACAGGGAGAACATGCAAACTCCATGCAGAAAGATCCCCGGCCGGGAATCGAACCCAGGACCTTCTTGCTGCAAGGCAACAGCTCTACCAACTGCACCACTGTGCAGCCCTTTTTTCTTTTTTTTTTGTAAGCAATTCTGCATAGATTTTCTTTTTTTTAAATATCTGGCTGTGTGTGCACAATTGATAAGTCACAAAAGAAAGAACTTTAGCTTTACTTATACTTTTAGCTCACTACTGTTTATTGTTCAAATTATTTTTAACACTAAAAATTCAGAGACTCAGAGCATCATCACTCAGTTTATTGAAAATGGGGATAAATAAATCCTCGAATACACAAAAATACAACATTTTTTTTCACTCTTTTTCTATTTTTTTAGAAAAGAATTGAAAAAAGAAACCAAGGGGAGCCATACTACTGTATGTCTGAGTAAAGCACCCTACCCTTGTGAATTACTGTCACTGAAGGAGTGTGTTCATTTCAACCAGAGACAGCTGTTGACATTTAGTAGGACATAAGCTCCTCTGGAAGTTGAGTCAGTAGAGGTACTTAGCTCCCAATCTGTAGCAGTGCATGCTGAAAGAGGGAGAAATCAAACTGCTACAGCTATGAAGGAAAGTCCTTTCACTGGTGGAAAGGCCCCGTTATTCAAGCAGGGAAGAAGAAGCGTGCAGTTGGTCATTCTGACCTACAGGTAAATCCCTGAAAGAAAAAAAAAGAAAGAAAGAAAGCCACAGAGTTTTACTTGGGAAGGTTTTGATGTAACCTGGCCAGGTAAGCTGAAGGAAAGCGTAGTGGTAGAAAACATAAGAGAAGTCTTTGCGTTTGTGAAAGGTCAGCTCTCTAAATAAAATCTGGCATTTCAAGCATTTTCCATGGCTTTAGGATGAACACAAGGGGCAAGGTTTTTGCCTGACAACAACATTTTAGTTTCCTTAACATAATATGATGTATACATAGACACAAACATATCCAGATGGTATATAAATGATTGCTGAATTGGTATTTAAAACCTTAAATGAGTTCATTTGATTAGAGGATATGTACGTAATGTGCCTCAATAAAAATGGCTAACACATTTTCTAGCAAAGCCTGTCGTGTTTTTTCGTGAACAAGTCATCTGCTCAATTCATGACCTTTTCTGGAGCAGTAATTGTTTTAACTATAAAAAAAGCAAAAGAATTATAATCCTACAGGGTGATAACGATTCCTAGTTAATGAATAAAAGTTAAACCTTCTTAGCAATGTGCCTGTATTCAGTCTCGGTTGTTAATTCTATTTTTTCCTGTAGCATAGAAAGGCCAGGATGTGTTTCTTGCTCAGCCTGTCCTTCAGAACTCAACTCAATGTTCCTAAAAATTAGGACAATCGGTTGATTTTTGTGAAACGGATCAGGATCCTTCACCTTTGCATCTTGATGCATCAAGAGGTCTGTTAATTAAAGCCAACGTAGATCTCAGTTGTGTTGACATTGTAACACAACTGAGAAATTAACATTTCTTTTCCTACAAGAACTAAATTTCAGTTAAGACAATAGGTTTTAGATTTGAAGTCCATTAAAATTCTAATAAGCATCCAACTGTCTTTGATAAAGAGTAATGCTGGTTTCTACAGAAAGTCAGAGCAAGAACAGAAAGGGACAGGACATTCTTTCCTCCCAGATGGCAACTTTAGAAGGGAGTTATATCAGAGAGTACTTTATTGTGACACTCTGTTTAATGCTGGGGTCCACTGCATATCATGCAATTTAAAAATAGTACTGATCAGTACTGGATTTTCACCAAATTTGCCTGGAGTTTTGTTCCATTCTTCCCCAGTGCAGCTCAGAGCCAGTTAACGGGAACCAAATACTGAACTAATTGAACTGCATGTTTGGAGGACTTTGGTTCAAACTCTGTGTTCAAGCTTCAGAGCACCTTGGAGGCTCAGCTTGCAGCACTTACGCTTCCTCTGATGATTCAAACCGACAGAGAAACAAGTTTAATTCCATTAGGTTGCTCAAATCAAATTGAACCCGTCAACCTGTCACACCCTGAACAATGGAGAGTAAACCGTGGCCTTTCCTCTGTCTACAGAATGAAACTGCACACCTGCGGTGACATAACTATGATTTCATATGCGTGTTTGAATGACCTAGCTCCATCTGTGGGAGCTGTCAAATTTATATCTGCGGTCACACCGAGTTCTAGATTCACGTGTCTTCTCAGGAGTGTCTGGAAATTTACTCCTACCTCCCTGCTCGTTGACTACATGTCATTTTGCTCCATCTGTTCACATTTGTCAGACTGTTTTGCTTTCCAACTCTCACTACAGTAACGGGTTGATGGTCCAAAACCAGAAAATTACCACGAGCATGGATTATGAAGAGTCAAAAAACATTTTCATACCCGATAGTTCAGTGTTCTATTGGGGATCAAAATTGCAACATTTGTTCCATTTTCCGCTCATGCGGTTTGCTTTCACACTGCACTGTGCGAAGCAAATAAAATGTCTTGGAAAAAAACTGTTCACCTTCTCGCCTGTGGGGGTGCTCCACCAAGAACCACCGAAGGAAACAACACAAAAACCTCCAAAGATACTGAGTGCAGCTTCCTTCTTCATGAAATGTCAAGAGAAAATCAAGAGAAATCCAACTACAAGGATTTCTCTTGTCGTTGGTAAAAGGCCAAGAGTCATTTCTCCTGCTAGCGCTAGACTTGCTAGTTTCTTTAGGTTGTATTTACCCAGAATGCCATGCACTACGGTTCGCATCCTGCTTTTGGAACGGGTCCAGGTCCGCTTGGCATTCACTTATGCATTTGAAGCGCACCAGAGTTCAGTTTAACCAAACCCAGGCCTAGGTTTGTAAGCGGACCGTAGTTCACTTTTTTTGGTCCACATCAGAGTTTGATTGCGCATTCACGACTCCAGTAACAAAATGGAGTTGGAGTAAAGCAGGCTAAAAGAGGGTGGTGTGAATGAACTCAGAGGCCTGATCTGGAATTGTTTTCCTTCACTTTTCCCGTATGTTGCATCACAAAGCAGACAAATATGAAATCTAACCTGGAGGCATTGTCGTCATGCACTGCTCACATACCGAGAAAACAACTTGTAATCACCCTTTATCAACTCAGTTGTTAAAATTTCACTGGCTCACCACCAGCTTGAGTGTTTACTGCACACAGAGAGGCCATCCATGTTCCTGGCCAATCAGCTCACCTGGGTCAGGATCCCATATTTATCTGCGGTAGTCAACCTCCGCAGCAATGCAATACATAACAAAAGATGTAGGAACAACAGCTGCCTTTTTTTCGAAAGTACATCCACAATTACCAGAGCCAAACCAATATCAGCAAGAGAAACAAGAACGATGGCCAGTGTAGATATTTATCAAATAAAAATAAGTCTTTTTTGAGTTTCACATCATGGTATCTCAACAAAAACATACCTGGCTGTTGCCTTGATTCTTTCATGCATGTTTGAGAAATCCTTTAATCTCTATGGCAACCACTCAGAGGTGCAACACGCCTGGGTGGACCTAGCCCCGCCTTTGAGGACAAAGCTCCTCCTCTGTGCTGCACTCTCAGACCTTCTGCTTCACAGAGCAGCCCTCCCCCACAACTCCCTCACTTAGTTCCTCTAGACTAGCCAATAGCAATTGGCAAACACTTGGTGGAACTGCTGAGCTCATACCTCTCAGTGCAATGCTGGTCAAATTGTTGTTAAAGGGTTAATAAAGGAGCCACGTTGTGATGACTTCCTGAAGGTGGCCTTTCAGAAAAGTAGGAGTTTCTTAAAGAGACAGAGGCCCAATTTCAAGACACGAAATTAAGAAGTCAAATTTCTTTTAAGTCACATTTTATATATATTTTATACATATAATAGCATTTTTACATCAACTGAAGTTAACATTTACTTGACTGTTATAAAATGGCACCATGTGCCTGGAAAACACATAATACTGCCCCTTTAAAATCTGAGCAAGACAGGAATTTAGAGGTGGAGACGGTCATGTGACTCGTGCACCTTTAGTCACAGATCTACTCCACCCGACACACACACAAATAAGCACACACCTTCTCGGGGAAAGAAAATACCCAGAACAAATAACATCGTCAGTACTGCTGGTTGAAATTTACTCACAAAAGAACAGCTGATCCAAAACTCACAATTAGTCTAGTACCATGGTCAAGAATAAAACAGACAATGTTTTTTTTTTAAATGGCTGACTAGTAACTATTTTCATCATCAGGGAGACGTTTGAAATGACAGAGGGAGCCTTCTAAGGAGATGTTTAACTCCAACAGATAACGGGGCAGAATCAATTACATTCAAAGGAACAAATGAACCAATCAAGAAGCCCGATGGGAAGTGGAAGTTGTGTTGGGAACGTTGGTGGCCATTTGGAAATCTCCATAAAGGTGCTCTAATAACCATGGTAATTTAAAACGCTATCACTATAACTATTGTTATATGGTGAAATTCTGTTTAACTTCAGAGCTGCGTAACCGTAGTAACTCCTCTGATCCTAATACAGATAATTAAATGGAGATAGCAAAAAACGCTTCCTAAGGCTGGAAGTGATTATGAGAAATTAATACACAATCCAACATGTTGGGTAGTAAAGAAAGACTTCATTTTCTGAAAAACTGCTCTGCTTTCTGAATGGTTGCTGTAGAAGAAAAAAAAAAAAATTAGATTTTATTTGTTGCACTTCATTTTGAAAATGCAAAAAGAGGAATAAAAGGGATCAAATGTTGGATCTGATGCGAGTTATAATTTTAAAAATGCTTCTGCTCCATAACCTGAATGATTTTATTGTGCTCAACAGAAAGACAAGATGTGTAACCTGCTTTTGAGGATTTTTTTTGAGGATTTACAATAATCATAATCAGCTATGATAAATACATAGATCACATAATCCCTGATGGGTCCACTTTTAAGTTTGTTTGTTTTTTCCCCTTCCTACTCTGTAAATGTTTAGAGGCAACTGCTGAGCATTCATTTTATTTATCATAGAAAGAACAAAAAAAATCATTTTAAGAATTTTGAAGATAAATTTATTGTTTCAATGTCTGAAAACTTTAATAACTGCCTTTATTGCGGGGATTTTTATTTCTACCATTTTCTCTACCGTTTGTCTCATGAGAACATTAATAAAGTTAAAAAATCAGTGCCATTATTGTGTCCAGTTTAGTGTTTTAAAAAAAATACATATAAATAAATAAATAACACCTCTTTACGAGTCCAGTGGCTCAAAACTGGTGTCCCGGAGGTGCCTTTTTAAAAATGGGTATGTTTCTTCTATTTTCAAGAGCTGCATTTCTGTGTGTAGGTGCTATTAGTGCTGTCCCAGCTATAAAGTTACTGGGAAAAAAATACACAACAGTGCCACAGAAAAACAAAAAGTAATTGTGACTAAACCTTAGCGCCATAACTCCATAATTTGAGGCCAAGGTCCCTGAAAATTTATCTAAAAGTGGAAGATAATCAATTTTCATGTACACACTGTTAAGTTAGCAATGTTCACACACAAACACAACACTGTGACGTCTTCAGCCGCCCCACCAAACCTCATTAGAAAAACTCGTTTCTTTTTAGGAATAATTATGGTTTAAAAACCAAACAACGCTACACCTTATCTGGCATCTTTACATTAGGTGCAATTTTTCGAGCCACCATTAGTAAAGTTAAAGATGGCCATTTGCTTTGGATGAACATCCAAGTTTGTTGTTGGCAAATGAAGCTGTTGCATACAATCGAGAACTTCTTACTGGGCTAATTAACACATATACATGAGTAGGGGTTGTAATCCCTTGTCGTGGTTGACATGAGATTAATAGTTATTTAGTGTCTGATCTGCAACATGCCGAAGTAATAACCTTAATACTGCGACATGAAAGCTGGTAGAAATTAATTGCTGGTATGGAGAGTCTGACGTTACTCTCCATACTGAACGAGAGCACAAACACTCCAAAGCAACGACTAAAACAGGGGAGACTCAACATTTCCAGGCTGAAAGCACCACGGTGTTCTAAGACACTATTTGATACCAATTTAGTCTAAAGGAGCCGTGAGACGTGTAATAGTAGCTGGCTGAGAGGTGTGCCTGTGTTCTCGGACAGAAAGACCAGTGTTGTACTCCCGAACGTTAAGCTAGCCAACGAGTTAACCGAGTTCGTTAATGTTCCCAGGTCAAAAATAAATCCATAGAGTTTAGGAAAAATAATCAGCAAGCCACAGCGAACAGACAATATGGAGAACTCACCCTCTAGAAGCCTGGAAATCAACGAGTCAACGTCCAACTCCCCCTCCGCCATTTCTGTAACGCAAAGCTCTCTATGCCCGCCGCAGTCTGGTGTACAGGCAGCGAAGGCAAGGCACCGCCTCAACGCGCAGCAACTGCCCGCCAACTCCTCCCATGAATGTCCTGCTGTTGCGTTAAATGACCCTCGGAAAATTTTATATTCCAGCGAAAGAGCAGAAAATGCATGCATTTGCCTCAAAAGATTTCTATATCTACTGATAAAATATGACAAGCTCTTCAGAATGCAACCCAAATCTACCATACATAAGCCATACATACAGCAGTGGTTTATGGGAAAGGTAGTTTAAGAACCATAGCTTAACGGAAATCAAAGATGGAATTCCTGAAATGACTTAGAAAATTTTCTTTTTCTTCAAGACTCGCCTGTCAAAGATTGAACAAGACTGATATTGAATATCAAAATATTTGTCATAAAAACTTTTAAACAAGATAAAAGTGCAATTAAACAGATTTTGATTGCTAAATTCTATAATGACTGGAATTAAAAAATATATATAAAAATCATGAATATATAATAGACAAATTGAATAGATGAGGCTCTCAGGTCTTCAGGAAGTCTTTTTCTCAGGTTAAGGTCATACTATGAGTTTTGGCTCTCACAAAGGCACCAACAGAAGATTCTTCCTGCAGAACCAGAGGAATTTGGGGTGATAAAAAATAACTGACCAAAATAAATCTGACAGCTAGTCCAAACATTGATCATCAATTAATTTAAATAACTTTAAAATCAAGAGATGTGAGCTGTTTTGCAGTAATCAGTATTCTTGGAACTGCATTTTGAAGTAGCTTGAACAGAGATAGCTCCATTCAAGCTACTTCAAAATGCAGTAGCTTGAATCGTTTTGATTGTCCATTACAATCATTACCATTACCATTAATTACATTACAATAAACAATTCTGTGAGTTGTAAAAGTGTGCACTAACGTGTCTGACAATGCTTTTCTACCGATAAAATGTAATTTTTGCAACATTTTTGATGTGGTTTGCAAAACTTTAATTTGAGCCAGATGTTACATTAGACCTTTAAACAGATGTCAATAGATTTTGTGAATCTAGTGCCTATAGTCACAAAAAAGCTATATTTTGATCAATTGCTGCATCTAAAAAACTAACTTAGTTTTTTAAGGAATCTCTGGGTATGGTGTTCAGTGAGTGATTAAGCAGTTAGGGAATCATCCATATCTGGAGTTTAACATTTTATCTTTTGAAAGGATCTACACAGGAGGTCACGCAATTGTTTTTCAAAGGGACGTCAAGGTGGGGCCCACTTGTACTCTTAATGTTGCCCATCAACTTGTCGAAATAGAACTTCAGATGTTTTACTACACTCGTCATATACAAGTTGTGATGATGGACTTTTTAAAAAATCGTTTTCTTGGCTTACAGCACCCTCTGCTGGTCAGAGTGATTCACACTTTTTTATGCCAGATGACAGAATTCCCCTATTCATTTGTTTGTTTGTTTGTTTGTTTTTTTTAAAAAAAAAAAAGAGAGAGAAAATTTGCATTAGTAGCTAAAAACATTGCTACTAATGCTACACACTGGTGGTTGGAACACAGCTTTCTAAGCGTCTGGAGACGTTTCTGTCAGTGAAATAAAAAGCCATGTTGCTCAAAGAGCTTTGACTCGTTAAAGGCGGACAAATCTCGGTGGACGTTCTACTTTTAGTGAGGATGAAAACCACGAGTGCACGCTTCTAGCGGAGATGGAAAAGGATACAAGTTTCTTTCTCCCACTCTTGTTATTGCCTCGCCCACTCGCAACTTATTTTTCTGTTCCTTTAAAGTGCGTCATCTGGGTATTTCCGCACCGTTTGAGTGGGCGGTGGTGAGTTGCACTAAGAAGGAAAATCAAAGAGCAGCCGCTGTCAAGTTACACAGGAGTCGGCACCGGAAACCCACGAATTCTATTTTCAAAATAATAGTCCTGTGGAACATTTACCTGGGCACAGTCATCTTCATGTATTTGTGAATATTTTTTTTTTCTTTGCTTTACTTATTTGTTCTGCCAGGTAGTTAGGAAGATTGAGCTCACAAGCAAGAACACAAAAAAACTTTTTATAGTATTTGTATTTTTGATGTATTTGCAATTACAGAGTGCATGAAATGTGACACCATACCACAAGAGGCAGAAATGAATATGCTACAAGCCTTTACTTATGACTGTAACATTTATCAGTTGAAATCTTAAATCAAACTTTTAAATTCAACAGAATTTCAAATTTAGAACTCTGAAGCAAAGTTAGAACGTAATACTTTTTTGATGAACATAATTTAAAATCTGAAGATTTAAGATCTATGTATGAGAAGTGAAGTTTTTAGTTAGCCTCTGTCTTGTTTGCCAATACCGCACACCTCACTACCATCTTCCTGTCTTTGTGGTTTTACTAGACATCTGGAACATAAAGTACAGTAATATTTGTGATTCGCTTTGATTGTGTAGACTCGAAAAAATCAAAACATGTTTTAAGTGTAAGTGAAATAGAATCCATCCATCCATCCATCCATCCATTATCTGAACACCCTTTGTCCCTAACGGGGTCGGGAGGGTCGCTGGTGCCTATCTCCAGCTGCATCCCGGGCGAGAGGCGGGGTTCACCCTGGACAGGTTGCCAGTCTGTCGCAGGTGAAATAGAATAATTCTCTAATTCAGATTTGGTATTTATTTGCATTTCAAGTTTCTCAATATTTCTTATCCGGCTAATAGAGGAAGCTAGAGGTAGTTTTCCCTATTAGTTTGTAAGTGAATAGTCACTAAATTCTGCCTTGATAGTCCATGGGATATAAGACAAACCCTCCAATTGAACTGTAAAATACAAAAAAAAAAAAAGAGTCTTCATAACAGTTATGTAAAGAATGTCATATCTTAAAGCTAATTTCATTATTTCTGGTTCAGATACAGATTAAGGAAGTAGATTATCAATTTTCCTCTCTTTGAACTTTTTTTGGCTTTTATTTCACAGTATTGGATAAGATTACAAAACTGGAAAATAAATATTATATCTTAAAATTACTTTGAAGATATAATAGGATAATAATTCTATTAAGACATGTCTCATATCTCGTTAAGACAAGATTTACATCTTTACATCTGCAAAGGTGTTAAAAAAGAAGGTCAAACCTGGACAATACAAAAAAGAAGGTCAGTGGTTGGGGTGTCCGGTGGGCCCAGGACCTCACATAAAATTTGACCAGCTCTGAAATGGGCACATTTTATCTATTTGAGAAATGCGTCAGAGGAGTTACTCAAAACAAATGGAACTATTTCAGTCGCAATTGCTGACTTTGACAGTGGGACATTGCGCAAAAATCAAACAAGAAGCTGGTACTCTTTGTACTCTGAAGTACACGCTGTATTTCTGGGCTACTTTTACCGGAAAGCGAGTGAGCGCTCGCCCCGGCGCTTTACTATGTAGGTGGGGCGAAGGAGGCCACAGTACAGCACTGTCAAGAAGTTTTTCGACTTCACATTGTGGTTGTTGCAACGTCTTTTTTTACTAAGAAATACAACATAAAAGACAGAGGACAGGTGGTGTGAGGAAAAGTGGTGTGATAAGAGGAGTGTGAGGCGGAAACGGACGCAGCCATGGACGGTAAGTTGAGCTGCTTTTATTTGCTCTGCTACTTGGCAGGAGGTGAAACTGTACGGGTAGTTGTTTTGCGAAGAGGGAAAGCCCCGCTGTCGCTTGGTTTGCGCTAACAGGAGTCGAATAGTAAGCTAAACTCTAACCTAAAGTTTAGCATTTGTAATTTATTTCCTAAAGGGTATGACATATACATTTCAAACAAACTTGTTTGAATTATTTAGACTGGTAGTGGCTACTTCACCTGGCCTCGAACCTGTCGCTGTGCCAGGAGGCCTTGTGGGTCGGTCCTAAAGGATTGACTGCCAAACTCCATTCAGAAGTCCCACAGCTTAATGTTTTTCCACCCCTTTGATGAAATGCAAGTCATGAGTTATACTCAAATACACTTATCTGATATATTTCACTCTTCGCCTTACATTCGGGCTGCTTTTTATCTACCACGCTTGTTTATTTTAATTTTAAAAAATCTCTTTATTTTGTACAACTTCATCTAGCCGCCCAGCTGATTTCCTTTTTCATTTTTATTTATTTATTTTATAGGAAAGGCTAAAAATAGGAAAAATGTATGCAGCAGGAGTGGAGCGGCCATTAAACAGTTTTATTTATTGTTCTCTCCTCATTTCAATCGTAAATCGAAACTGGCAATATTCGGCTTGATAAGACATACAAAACCTCTTCAATAATAATAATAATTTTATAGTGACGTCTACGTTGGGTCACGTAAGGTGAAAGTGACATCCAGTTGCCCCAAAAACCTTCAGCAGTTATGATATTAGCGCACTGTGTGATAATATAGTCACACACACTCATAGGCATTTACTTTCACTTTCATACGAAGCTGAAACTAACATAAATTATAGCACTCTGATAAAAAATAACAGTTGTAGTCCCATAATTTTAATGACCTGCATTTGAATTTTACATTTATTTAAAAAATAGTACAGCTCCAATAGGATGCATTGAGTTGGTCTATTTTTAAGCAGGGAAATAAAGCTATAAGCGTTATATAAAAATGTGTATATATATATATATATATATATATATATATATATATATATATATATATATATATATATATATATATATATATATATATATATATATATATATATATATATATATATATAAACATACATTTTCTCCACCTTAGCAGGCAAGTTCCAGCTTGGAAAGCATCCCACTAATGGTTCTTAAATGAATGCAGGGTGGAGCTTTTTGGCCACCTGATCTCGTCGCACCTTCCTCTCAGGAACCGGAGTTGAGCCAGCATTTTTTTCTTTTTTTTTTTTCTTTTTTCCCTCTCTAGCAACAAATCTGGTAATGCGAGACGTCGGCACTTTTCCCCCATGTTGACACTTTTCCCCACTCCAGCGCCTCTGGATCTTTGACGGGCAGTTTACAAGCAGTAATTATATTTAGCTGAGAAGCCCGTGTATCTCGGCGGCCTCCTGACCTCTCCTGGTCGCTGTGCCGTCTGGTAGATTTCCACTCAGACCGCACCACAAATGACAAACTCATACTGAAACCTCAAATATGCGCTGAATCCTACTTGTTTTTTTAATGTGTTTTAGTCATTTGTGCGTCGGGTTGTGTCGCTCACCACTTAATGTAGATGATTAACTGTTACTCCTCTTGGGAGTTTACTTAACCCTATCTCTCCGTCACCCCCAGGTGTTTACGGATGGGGCATGACCACTATTAACCCAGGTATGAAACTATCTTTATTATTTTTTTTTAAACTTGCAACCGTTTTTGCCTTGTTTGTACACTGATTATTGATTATCTTGATATCACCTCCCAGTCCAACCAGCGAGCCCTTACATAGAGATCATCGAGCAGCCAAAGCAGAGGGGGATGAGGTTCCGCTATAAATGTGAGGGTCGCTCAGCTGGCAGCATTCCTGGAGAGAAAAGCAACGACACCACTAAGACCTACCCGGCCATCAAGGTTGGTCAAACCAACGTTTTCCTGCTTTGATCCGATTTGATGAAGCACAAAACTCACTTATTTACCAGTCAGACTCCAACCTGTTGCTGCACAGTTTCTGTTTTCACCTTAGGTCCTCTTTCTGAATGGGATTTCATGAGATAACCCAACACACAGTATAATTTTGAATGGAAGGGAAATGTTGGATAGTCTTCAATAGTTTGCACAAATAAAATCTGCAAATTGTCACATTGCAATTGTATTTGGTTCTTTGAGTCAATTTTTTTTTTTTAACCGATTTTACTTATTCTTTGTAGAATAGCTAAAGGTCGGTTAGACTCAAAAGAGAAGTTTAGTCAGAATATGTTCTGATCTAAACCATTTCTTTGTAGCTTTGACTGTAGGGGCGCACCGATCGCGTTGTTTTGGCCAGTCACCGATCTTTAAAAAAAGCCTGATCTATTTTTGCTGCCAATTCCGATCACCCATGAGTGCCGATTATTGCCAGTTACCTGGATTGGCTGTTCATTTTTTGGATTAGTTATAAATGCTGCTTTGTGATTCTGTAAAATAAAAAATAAAAAAATAATAATCTGGCAATAAATTCACCTAATTTAGACATAAAACATGCCAAATACTTGTAGACAGAATACAGCTGCTACTCGGTCAAAAGGACGATTGAAAAACCTGTAATCAGTAAAACAATATTTAAAAGTAAGGCTCTAAACAGCCTAAATTATACATGAGTCAGATAAATCTCACAACACTGCCTATATTAAACAATGTCAAGAAAAAGAGGAAACATTCATTCAAAGTTAAATGCAGGTTCTATCAAAATAAACAAAATTAAAACTTCCTGAGAGCATGGCTAGCTGATTAATGCTGGTTCTGATTTGTTGTTTGTGACTGAGCGGGGTAATTCTGCAAAGTGCTAGGAGGAGGCAGAGTAGATCAATACTTCTTTCTTTTTTTTTACTTTCCTGATGTTAGGACATAAGGAAAGTTTTGATGCATATGTAAAATCTTGCGTTATTTTGTTTAAGTTGCATGCTGGAGCTTCAAGCAGTCGTTCGGTGTGAGTGTTCACTGGAGCAGAAACGGCGCTCCGTCTGTGAAATATCACTACCAGTAGCGCGTAGCAGCGGTCCAACAGTGAGAGCATGACCAGCATCTTACACCGCTAGCTCGAAGCCTTAAATAATTTTTCGAGTTATTTGTTTAGTTTTCTGACCATCATGCTCTTCTGTGTGAGTGATGGTAGTTGTGCACTGCTTTATCTGCTGTCTGATCGCTCCGGAGGTCTTTTTCCTGCAGTGAGCCTCGATGGCTCACCATACTCCGTCAGTGCTTGTTTTTTTAAATGTCATATAATACTCGTTGTGATGATGCATTTTGACGTGCTTCACCAATGAGGTAGTCCCCATTCGTTCCCAGAGTGTCAAAGTTCCTCACCACATTGCTTAGCATTTGTTGCCCCAGTGTGATGGAAGGATTAAATGTACCTTTGCCAGGCAAAGATACCTCTGCCTGTTACATTTATATAGGGCAGAATCTCTGTGAATAGTTGTTTGAGAGCTGATGAAACACACAGTAATAATAATTATAATAACAATAATTTAAATAATCAAGAAAAGTACATACTTAGGTTGAAAGATGAATAACATATGAGCCAGGAGGAAAAGCTGTGGCAGTCACCTAGGTAACCATGCCTCTAATGCTTTGATAATTAGCTGTTTTCCCGTTAAGAGTAACACTACTGGAACACTACTGGCAAACGTCCAGTAGTGTTCCTGGGAAAGCTGATGGGGACGCTTCTAATAGAAAGCAGGAAATGTGATTAATGTTTTCATGAGTTGCCTAAACTGGGAATACGCCTAAAGATGCATGTGGACAGTGAAACCAGGGGCAATTAAAAGGCAGGTGGGTAATGGGAAGTAAAGGCTGTCAAGCCGTTGCTATTTTGAAACTGAATGTGTCCATATTTGGACTGAAAGATTGACGTTTGGACACTTTACTTCACCTCAATACACAAATCTTATTTCGACATATATGTATAAAAATTGAAGTGGTTCGCATAGTTCTAATTTAGAAAGTATATATTTTTTCTCTGTGGTTCAGAATATTAATGCTACACACTATTAGAAAAATATTGCAACGCAGTAGGATAGGCACTAAATCCATATATTTCTACCCCCTCTCTTTCTCTTCTAAAAATAACTTGAGTTTGAAGTCATTTTGCAATATTAATATTGCATGCGGTGATACTACAGTGACATATTTGGTATGCATGTCTGTGCAAGTTTTTATGAACACGTTGGGAAAGGATTTTTGTTAGTTTCCACTCATCAGAAAAACAATCATCTACTGTTAAAAAAAAAAAAAGCAAATGGTATTGGCTAAAATCATAAAACAGAGTGTCTATGCATTCTTAAAAATCTTAAATTCATGTATCTGAACTTAAAGCTTTAAAATGTCGTAATTCGATTGGAAATTGTGAAAGTTTGCCTTAAGTACATTAATCACAGGTCTTGTTTTGTGACTGACTATTTTATGTAGTTTTCTTGTGGGAGTTTTCTGTCAGGCAAAAGTTTGACTCATACAGACGTCGTCATTACGTTCTGAGACTCGAGAGAATTGAGGCTACTGCTAACTAGCTGCTAATATACCTATGCTAGCTAGCTTTTTTTGTGTCTATTTAAGTGTAATTTATCACCAGTTGGCTAGACAATGTTCATCTTTGCCACCTGGTTACGTATGTTGCCAACCCATACAGAGCTACGTACATTCTGTGCAAAAAA
Organism: Gambusia affinis; assembly: GCF_019740435.1. NCBI lineage: Eukaryota > Metazoa > Chordata > Actinopteri > Cyprinodontiformes > Poeciliidae > Gambusia > Gambusia affinis. Next base: position 5,133,982 of record NC_057885.1, on the reverse strand, counting down.
AGCGTGGCACTTCCACATAAAGTAACCAATTTGCTTTTGTATAATTCTGTCATGATATAGGTCTTTAAAAAGGTCTTAAATTTGAGTTGGTGGAACCTGCAGACAGGCTGTAAAACAAAATCAAAGTTGCCTTTTTGAATGTTTCCACATAAAGGACAGTGATTGGCTGTTCTTTATTTAGATGACTGAGAGCCATTGATCCTGCTCTGTTTTTTCCTCTTTCAACCAGCAAATTTGTCTCGTTTTGTCTGACAGGTTCACAACTACAGCGGCCCGCTCCGGGTCCGCATCTCCCTGGTGACAAAGAACCCTCCGCACAAGCCCCACCCCCACGAACTGGTTGGGAAAGACTGCAAACATGGCTACTATGAGGCCGACCTGCAGGAGAGACGAATCCACAGGTGGGCTTGTCGATCCTTGGATTCGGTTTACAGAATGAATCCTCCATATTTCTGGTTGTTGCAGTGCAACTTAGGCAGCCGTGCAGATAAGGGATAGTTTTCAAAGTAAATTCAAAGAGCGTGACGACAAGTAAAGGACAGGAAAAACCAGATAGAAGTTGTTTTGATAAGAGACTGGAGCTCTCAGTCATTTTAGTTGAAGACTACATTCCTTTTCTTGCATGTTAGAGTTGCAGTTCATCCAAATCTTCCCTTTATCCACTTCAGAAATTTCATCAGTTAAGCTACCAGCTCCACCTTCTGTGTGTACATAAGTAAAACATTAACTGGACCCATTAGCAACTGTTGAACTTCTTCTTCAGGGTCTGATTTCCTGACTGAAACGGTCTTTTACTGGAAAGGGAAGCGGCGCCCTCTCAGGTGTTCTTTACGATCGAAAACTTAAAGACGCGAGTCAACTAAAAGTTTGACTGTTTGACACCAACGCCTTGTGTTACATAACCAAACGGGTCTTCCTGGTGAAACTGAAATATGTCAGCGTGGTCTAAAACAGAAGTGATGAAGTCCTAACAAACAGCATGTACTGCAGGTGGTTTGAGTTAATCCACTGGGTATATTAGTCATTTAATAAAAAAAAACTTTATAGAAGGGATTTATAAATTTGCCTGATTTTAAAAGGATTATAGGAACCTGAACATAAAGGAAGTCTTTTGGGGTTTTTTTAAGCTTATTGTGTTCCTACCAAAATGACTGAAAGCAATAATTTTATTTTATATCTAAATATATACTGGGTCAAATAAATAAATAAATAAATAAATAAATAAATAAATACTTCCAGAAGATAAAAATGTGAAATTTAAGAAATATTATTCATGTTTAAACGCTGAAGTGGAACCACACAATTCTAAGATGTTCTAAAATTATTCCTGCTTGTTGCAATTTAATTTAATTTTCATTCAACCAAGAAGTTTGTTTCTGATTGGAACTGACCCAGTTTTCTCCCAAAAGATAAGGCAATGAACAAGGAGTATTATGTTTGAAAAACAGAAAACAGCGGAATATCAGAAATGATTTATACTCAGTCATTCATGGAAATTAGGGGTAAGCTGATAAGTGTATTACTTATCGCGATACATTTCTTATCATAACATTGATTTATCGTTCAATTCATCCTTTTGTCCAGATTGTTAGTTTTACTATCTTCTCCATCGATAGTTCAATAAATACCAATAAATCTCAAAATACAGTTACTGTGAACAGTTTAGTGGTACAAATCACGCTTCTTTATGTGACCTGTGTCCTAAAGAAGCGTAGTAAAAATGGGAATGTTTTTCAAAAGCATTATTTGTGTTTGTGGGCTAATAATGGCTCTGACACACAGTCACAATCTGACAGTTACCTAAAAGAGAAGTCATATTTTGTTCTTGTCATTCCTTTTATCTCTATAACAATAGTGACTTAATTGTGATTTTATTTTTTTTTTAAGCAATAAAATTCTGCTTAAAATTATATTTGACTAGGAAGTTGGACTTCATTTTTTATTTATTTTTTTTTATCCTGACACATTTAAATTGTAGAGATCAACAAGCTACAATTGTATTATATTATATCGGCCAATATTTAAACTTCCTGTTTTAAAGATGATGAATCCAGTTGGATTTCTTTGCTTTTTACAGAAATGTTTGTTTTTCTCCTAATAAAGGTTTTGATTTAAGTCAATGCAGATAATAAAGATTTCTCTGCTGTCCAAGCAGTGCAAATAAAGAGTCAATTTAAAAAAAAAAAAGGCTTGAAAATTGATTGAAAAAAATCTGCAGATCCTAAAACCAAAACAGCATACAAAATATTAGAATTTAAGCAAGACAAAAATTACCTTAAAATAAATAAATGCAATTATGAAGTTATGTTGCGTAAATTAGGTTTTTGATTTTTGCAGCCATGTTTACTGTAATTAAATAAAAAGTATTTAATTATTCTGACAAACCTTCTAAAGAGTCTTAAAGTATTGTTCTGCTCAATATTGTTCCCAGAAAGGAGATATTAAGGGGAAACTTTTGCAAAAAAAACGTAAAACTATACAGAAATAAAGCCAAAAGAAAAAAAAACAACCAAAACTTGGGTTACCAATATCTGTAATTACACAGATCAATTCCCAATCAGTCAATACATGGAGCTCTGGAGTCCCTTAAATAAAACTTGGTGTATTTGCCCTTTAGTTTTCAGAACCTGGGCATTCAGTGTGTGAAGAAGAAGGACGTCAACGAGGCCATCACTTGCAGACTGCAGACCAGCAACAACCCCTTCAACAGTAAGTGTCAAAAGTTTTCTACTTTTAAGTTGCTGCGTTCTCTCCTTAGCACCCAAATAGACTGAGGCTGATGATGATGATGATGATACAGATGTCATTTGAAATGCAAATCAGAATTGGAACAACTTTAGCAGGATGTTTTATTGGGACAAACCCTGTTAAGACTCCAATTTTTCTGTTGTTGTTGGTTTTTTTTTTAAGCATTCCACCTTCTCTTGACAGGATGCAGTGCTTAGTAAGACTGCAGCGCTGTGTGATTACACTCCCCACCCTTTTCCTTTCTCTGTTTTGATTGCAGTTCCTGAGCCCAAGGTGTGGGAGGAAGAGTTTGACCTGAATTCTGTGCGACTTTGCTTCCAGGCCACCATCACCCTCCCCACGGGGGACATGTTTCCTCTGCCGCCTGTCGTCTCGCAGCCCATCTTTGACAACAGTGAGTTGGAAACACGAGATTCAGCTGTTTGTGAGCCAGTATTGGCTGATTAAAGCAAAAAAAAAAGAGAGAGAGAGAAAATAGGGAGCTCATTTACTTACATGGAAAACTTGGTTTTGTCCAAAAGTGTGAAAACGTTTAGGCTTAAACCTATGGTGTGTAAAGTTAAAATCATGGTAAATTAATTCTAATCATTTCACTAAGTCTCACTGGCCTGACTTCTGACTTCCACCGGTAAAGGGATATTTTGTGATGGTAGTTTAGAAATATTGGCAAGGATAGTTTTTTTTATTAATTAAACCTTCCAAAATCTACTTTTAAAAGAGAAAAAAAAGATGAGAAGACACAGTAACTTATTGATCACCTTCTATATCAATAAGTTGGTATAGAAGGTGATCTACGCCAACTTGAAAAATCTCTTTTTCGAGATTTGAAACAACTGATATTTTGTTCCAGATTAAGGAAAATCTTATTTTACAGTGACTGCTGTACATTAACTGTGTTCTGATATTGACTTCACCCCAATCTAAATAATTCAGAAGGCAAAAAATATATTTTCAGTACCAGAAAATGGTTCTTAAAAGTAACTCGCAATCAACTTCAGTCAACATAAGCGATATTAAATTGATTAATCAACTATTGATGACAGCTTTCGATGTCTTTATTTACTTTTGTTTCAGTGAATAAATCTGATTTTATTCTGATGTAATTTCATCTATGAGTTACCCTTTGTCTGTCAAGTGAATTTAGGGCAAACCTTTGAAATTCTCTCTCAGAGTGAAACGTTTCCTCTCATCTTCACTATAAATGAGACAGCACTGTGAGCAGCTTATTGCTCACACAGCATATTGCTTATCAGTTTTCTGAGCGATTGTTACAAATTCGACTTATCGGGGTACCTTCTTGCCGCCTCAGACGCTCTTTGTTCCTCTTTGCTTACCGCCTTTTCTCATCAGCCTGAAGATACTGACAAGAATTGATCTCTAGATTAGCCACATCCTATTTTCGTGCAGTAAACTCAAGTTATTCTCTGCCGCAATCCTTTACTGAATCTTTGTTTTATATATATATATATAATAAATAAAAAATAAAAAAAATAAATAAAAAATAATATATATATATATATATATATATATTATTTTTTATTTATTTTTTTATTTTTTTTGTCTTTCAGGAGCCCCGAACACAGCCGAGTTGAAAATCTGCAGAGTGAACCGTAACTCCGGCAGCTGCAGAGGAGGGGATGAAATCTTCCTCCTCTGTGATAAAGTGCAAAAAGGTGCCTGTGCTGTCTGACATTTGAATACATGACTACAGCTTTTAACTTACACTTTCATACTGAGTAGTCTGTAAATAGAACTCAGAAGTGAGTAAGCAGAGATGTGGCTTATGAGGCATATAATTCGGTGAGGCAGAAAACTGCTCGCACCCACAGGAAGTCGGGGTCTGTTGCCTCTTTTGAGGTGAAGCACAGAGATGTTTCGTATCAACCAAAAAGTGTTAGTTTTTAGATTGCGTGAATGCAAAAAGCTGTTTTCAAATGATGATTTAGTTTAAGTGTAAAATCGACCCAGACCATGAATCACAAATTACCGCATTTCTACTTTTTTCTTTTTCACATAAATAGAGCCTTTCTGTCAACGTGAAGTAGGCTATTAAATCTCAAAGACCGCTAATATTCAGAGATTCAGTCATTGAAATGTATTAGTCTGGACAGTATCACAAAATCATTTTTTGAGGCTTTTAGACTCCAGGAAACCACAGTTTAGCCGTTCCAGACAAAATGGAGAAAACATCAAAAAAGTGGAGAACCTTCCTTAGGACTTCTGGAAGAGTAAAAATCGTGAAAAGCTTGCAGGCCTGTCACATTACACATATGGGTCAGATAAAGTAGTAACTTGGCCAACCCGGATGTGGCCCACAAGTCCTGCGCTCGTCACGCCTGATCTAGGAGATAAAACGTCTGAGAACTTTTCTACAGCGGAAGGCGTACAGTCGTGTGACTGGATATCATACTTATCTCAAGTGTCCAAAATGAGCTGTCGCTGTAGTTTGTTGCAAATGTTCAGTTGTGGTCCTGTCAGTCATCAGATGACTTCTTTAGCGTGGCTGTCTGTGGCCAAAAATAACTTTTCTGCAGCATTAAACTTCCGTTTCAAAGACCTTCTGGTTTCAGATGAAGTCATGTTGCGACTGCAGGGTTTTGTTTCTCTGTTGCTGTAGGGTTAGAGTGCAACAATACTGTATCTAAACAAACAAAATCTATTCTGGTAATAGTAAATCTTGGTTTTAATTATGTACGGATGTAGATATACACTACCATATATACTGACTGACATTTTTATACTCATTTGAACTTTTCCACATTTTATCACCATGCAAGTTCAAACTTTGGTGTATTTTATTGGCATTTTATGGGAAATACCAACACATAGTGTTGGTATTCATGAACAAGCTGGGTGTTTCTATGTGTACTGATGTAAAGTCATGTTTAAGCTGAAAGGGACTCACTTTCAAACTGTTCCCACAGACGCAGGAGAATAGAAATTGCTCAAAATATCTCCATAAGTCTAGTGCTTTTCGTGAATCTTGAGGGCCAAGTCAGCCAAGCCACACACCCCCCTAAAAACAAACCCAACTGCCAAAAAGCCATGCCCCAAACCCCAAACCCAACCCCACTGTTACCCTCTGGCCTCCAAATTTTACACTTGCCAAAATCCTGTCAGAAAACTACCTTTTCCCTAGCAACTGCCCAACCCAGACTCGTGGGAAATGAGATTGGTCACTGCAGAAATCAGAAATCCCTAGAATCCATTCCATGAAGCTCACTTTACTCTGTTCTTGTGTCAGTCTCAAATCAATTCCTGGTGATCCTTGCTTTCTAAATCTTGCCGGTTTGCCTGTCCTGCAGAGGACATCGAGGTGCGGTTCTACCAGGACTCCTGGGAGGGGAAGGGCACGTTCTCTCAGGCTGACGTCCACCGGCAGGTGGCCATTGTGTTCCGCACGCCTCCCTATCACGACACTAACCTCAGCGAGCCCATTAAGGTGAAGATGCAGCTCAGACGGCCCTCTGACCGTGAAGTCAGCGAGCCGATGGACTTCCAGTTCCTACCTGCTGACCCAGGTAATAGACTTCGGTGTTTATTTAAAGGCTCTCAAAAATAATTGAAAAAAGTAATGTAAAATGTATGAAACCTAACAATTTGCCGTTTCGATGATCCCTTTACAGATGAATACAGGCTGACTGAGAAGAGAAAGCGTACAGGAGACATGTTCCAGAACTTGAAGCTGGGATCTATGTTATCAACTGGTAGGTTATGGCCTGGATGACCTTCTTCTTGTAATTATCATTATGCTTACATTGAAACGCCACTCACAAGCGTGTTTTGTAAAATTCTAGTGTCCGTTCCACAAGACAGACGGCAAATAAGCCTCGCACGGAGACCAGTTTCAGCTAAACTGACTTCAATGAACACACAAGCAGGTGAGTTAGTCTCATCCACTTGTTGTCTGGAGTCGGTTTTATTAATATGATCAGGGAAGACATAAAACAATGTTGTTAACATAACAACATATCCTGGATGACATTATCAATTGTTGGCGAGCATCGCTAATCCACCTCCTTTGCTTTTGCCTCTTTAAATCTGCATCTATGGTGATATGGTCAACTCCTCTGGGATTCGGGGTCATAGTTCATGTAACTGTTTGAGTTTTTGAGATGCTGATCAGTTGCTTCCACCTGGAAGAAATATGACCTTGTTGCCACGGTTACACATCATAACGACCTTCCAAAGGTTAAAGTGTAACACCAAGAATCAAGATCCAAACATGCAGCACCTTTAACATAAAAATGATTAGCAAAACTCTACAAAATGTAGAACTAGCATAACAGAGCTTCTCCAACATGCTGCCACCATAACCAACGTAGTTCTGGAACGGCTCATGTCAAAATACATTTATATGGTAAAATGGCCCAGACATAAATACATTTTTAAATATTAGTACCAGGACTGTAGCACATCAAATCTGATTAATTAACTACATAGATTTTAATGTGTTTAAATCTTAACGCAATTTTCTTTATTTTTGCATTGAAAAAAAAAATCCTGAGCCGGAACCTTTATATTATGTTTCTGGTGCGCCAGTAAATGTGTCGCGCAACTGATGTCCACAAACAGCGACAGACAACAAAGCCTCTTCTTTTAGCCCACTGGGACTAAATTGTTTTCTTGAAAAGCGATCGGATGGGATGCTGGAAACGACTGCTGTTGTGTTAAAGCGAGTTAGCCTGTCAGCGGAGCTATTCAAGCCTGAAACATGCTAAATGTGCTGCAGCAGCACAGACATTCCCAATGCTAATGCCAGGACCACCTAGATAACAGATTAAAAACAACAAATATCTTTATTGTATGTTTGTGAGCCCGTTAATAAATAGACATATTTATTAACGGGCCCCTGTAACATAGCAGCAAAAAGTGTTTTTGAATTGAAACTTTCTTTTCTCAAAATGGCTTTTTAAAATTCAATTAGTTGCAATTAGTTAATTACAGACCCTGCAATTAACTCAATAATAAATTTGAACTGAGTCCCACCTCATAAATTTGAATTTACTTCATAAGGGACAGATGCACAATGAAGGTTGCCCTTGGCAAAAAGGCCATTTCTCATCTGTTGATGGAGGGAAAATAAATCCATAAACATGGACGAACATATAATTAACAAGAAATTACAAGGAATGGTTAATAGTGGTACAAATGACCAATTTTAAAAAGTAATATTGTAAAAAATATTAAAACATTCCATTCAAAAATATTAATTTAAAACATAAATATAGCTTTAGTTATTTGACAGCCTCTGTTTAAATTATTTTCTTAAACTGTTCACTGACATGTTTGTATAAATGGATATAACGAGGCTTCAAAGTTGATGTTTGCAGAAATTTCTCTACAAATACCATGCAAAGCACTACATTTTCCAGTACCTGACATTAGTCTGTGAATCTTGCATGTTAATAATATCTTCGAATTTGTTTTCGGCCAGAAGACTGATGATGTTTTTTCTTCCAGCAGCGGAGGTTGCTCCTTCTGCCAGTGGGTTGAAACCCTTCTCATACAATCAACCAGGACAGCTGTTCTCAGTCCAGCCTAAGGTTGAGGCATCTTCGTCCGTCTCTACGGTGACTACCAACCAAACCTGGAAGATCATGGAGAGCTTGAAGCTGGGCCCCACCAACCCGGTGCAGACCTTCACGATGAGCTCCGTGTCGGCCCCTTCCTCCTCCACCACCTCCACCGCTGCCAACAACGAGTACTCCACTGTCAACCTGTCGGACCTTCACGAGTTCTTCCCCAACATTTCCTCCCCCATGGCCGAGGAGTCCGCGGCTTCTCAGGGAAGCGCCGCCGCCCCACAGACTGGCAGCACCTTCCCCCTGCAGGAGTCCCAGTTCCGGGTAGACCCCCCACTAGTAGACGACGAGATCCCGGACTTCTCCAACTTCACTGACGCTCCGGGGCCGGGCACCCTGGACAGCCTCAACATGGATGAATTCGAGGACCTTCTGAACCCACGCCTAATGAGCGAGGCTGGATCTGCCGCGTCCATGCTGACATCTTCCCAACAAGGAGTCCTCTCCAGCTCGGCTGCTGCGTCCCAGAACGGCGCCGCGTCCCAGAACCTCCCAGACCACGTCAACAACCCAGGAAGCACCTACATGAATTACCCCAACAGCATCGCCAACCTCCTCCGGAACGAGGACATGATCGTCCTGGCGTCCAGCACCAACATCAACCAGCAGCCCGCCATGCTGGATGACTTCGACGTGCTGATGTCCGCCGACGAAGACCGCCTCATTTCCATTTTTAACAGCGGGAGCCAAGCCGGCTTTGTGTCAGGACACCCAACTTAATTGTCTCCCACGATTTGTAAATCCCTTCCCTAAAGACTCATTTATTAATGCAGACATAATAAAGGATGCTGGACTGAAAAAGGGTCGAAGAGGCTTAAGGTAGCAAAAGTTCTCTCTGTGGATAAACTCATAGAAATACTATTACCAAATGAGAAACCACAAGACCTGAACGAGTCTTGATTTCATTCAGCTCGTTGAAAACAATCATGGATAATGATTTGCCACTAGTAAAGACTGGGCGTGAGTCAACCTGAGGTTGCCACAGTGGTTTAAATTTGAATTGAGAATACCATGATACAATGGTATTAACTCAATAGTTTATGTTTAAAATTGCCACCAATCTCCTTGCTTTGCAACCTTTCTTCTTGACTGGAAGTGTGCAGCAATAGGTGGGGGTAGCACCTATAGGAACTTCAGTTTGTTGGAAACATTTTTATAGTAAAAAAAAAAAGAAGCATTTTAAATGTTTAAGGTTACCGATGTAGCTGGCCCATGCCTGGTAAAGACATTTTGACGAATACGTCAGTAAAGTTGTTCTGAATAGAACATGTGTAGCTTGTTTTATTTTTGTTTTGTTTTTTTTTTGTTTGTACCGTCAGTGGAATAATTTTTGGTAGCTAAAATAATTTTCTTCACTGTAGGGCTGGGCGATGAGACTTAAAATTAAATTTGCAATTAAATTTCTTGTTTAATTACAAGAAAATAGTCCAAGTATTAGCAGAATAACGACACAATTTAACCAAAACTGAAATTACAAAAAAAAGTCCTTTTGATGAGGGGAAAAAAAGGCTTCTAGAGTTATCGAGATCTAACGTGAGCCTTTCAGTGTGCGCGGTTTTCTTCAAAATGAACTGTTTCAAAGTCCTGCTGCTGATAATTTGAAGCCGATGGGTTAAAAAAAAAAACCAGCGATGCCAAGGTATAACTTTTTAAAAAAATGCTCAGTATTCTTTATTGATTTTTTTTATTTTTAAGGGAGGAGTTCTCATAAAGTTATCACTGCATTCTTTTTGTATTACAACTGTACTCTGGTGATACTATCACTTTATTCTCGCATTATTTTTACTTTATTCTCATATTGATACGACTGTATTCTTGTAATACTCTGACCTTATTTTCGGAATTAAAGCATCTTTTTTAATTCTGGCCTAATATTCTAACCTGAAAAAAAACAACATCCCCTTTTCTTACGCTTCGCTTTGTCCAGAAGTACCGGACCGTCGGCTATCGAGAAACAACTGCTTCCTTAAGGCATGAACTCTATTGACGTTTTAAACTTTAAACCAATCGATAACGTTTGTCCGTGACAACCACCCTCTGCTTAACCATCTTAACGTTAATTCAATATTTGGAGACGTGGCCAACATGGACTAAATGACTTTGTTCACTTCCTCCGGTGCCACTGCTAAAACTACAGGCAGAATATTTGTAATTCTAAAACGACTCAGAAGAACGACACCATCATCCACAACTTCTCCTGTTTGCTGATTGGCCCGGTCCAAATTCTGTCGGTGGAATCCAAGTGAATGGGAGGTGAAAATGGAGCGGAAATGCTCAAGTAAGACAGTGGCCAGGTTTCTAATATTCCCGTCATGGAGTTGACCAGAATTCAAAGTCCAAATAAATACAAGCTGTTAAAGACGCTTGTTGAGCAGGTTGAGCTGCGGGTGTGCTGTCATCATTATGAACTATTAATAAGGAGTGCACTGGTAGAGGGAAAAAAGACAATTAAATCTTCAAAACCCAAACATTTGATCAAATTTGATTTTATCGCCCAGCCCTACTTCACAGAAGTGTTTGATTTTGCGTTTTGTGTTGTAAAATAAACAGGCTGGTACTTCTTAGAATGTAATCTAATCTAGAGGGAAGCCTATGCAAATCCGGTGTTGCTATTATCCAATAGCAACACTGATTAACTTTGATTTTTAATTAGGGATGCACTGATATGAAAACACAGTCAATGCTGATATTTATATTACTGCTTTATGTTTCCCTACCCTTTCAACAACCACTACTGACGTATAATTGTGCAAACTGGAATTACAAAATACAATTTGCTTAATAGAAACACAAAAAAAATAAGTTTTGCACGAGGATGAAGTAATTTCATGACTGTATCAAAATTAATGTATTTTGCAGAACTGTAATGGACCTACTTTTTTTTGCATCACCAGTCAACAATGGATGTTACTACTGGGAAAAAGGACAGAGGACATGCCCAAGCATGTGGCATGTTTTTTTTTTAATAACCTCGAGTAAACACACTTTTTCACATTATCTTAATTTCATTTCTTACTTAACAGAAAAGCCACAATTGCAAATTTTTTTTTTTTTACATTAGCGGAATATCTACAAAGTTTTGCACACACTTGTAATGGAAATGCAGCTATTGTCTCGTGACTAAACAAATACCACTTACGATCCCCTGCCAAAGCATTGGTTGCATCAGCCCAGTTTTACTTGCAGAACCAGTATGTAAAAGAAATATTGTGTATCCTTAATTTTTATGTTCACTGAAGTTACCATTTGAATGTGGTAAGAAACCAAATGAAGGTCTACATGTAAATACCATATAAGCGATTTAAGCGCATGCTTACTAAACAGAGGATTTATTCTGGTGAAGTCATGGGTCAGGTTGTTTTTAACAGCCCATAGAACCTGCAGCAAAAACCAGCTTAAGATTTATGTAAAAACTATAAGTAGTAACATGCTTTTTTCAAGTTATTCTGCCTTTTTCCTTTTTTTACATATGATATTGCATATATTGGATAAATATGGAATTTGTTGTAATTAATGACTGTCCCGATTCAAAACACTCTTTGCCAATAAAAACCACAACTGTGTAAAGAAAATAAGTTATTCAGATGTGTGTTTTATTTGGAAATAGTGTAGTACTTAACACGATTTAAAGCTAAAAAAAAACAACAAAAAAACAATTCCTTCTAATCAATGAGTTCCGTTCATAAGTCAAATCACCTCCTGAAAACATGCATATAGCTCAAACAATCCAGCCAGTCCCTTAAGTGCTTTATTCCTGAATGGAATCAATCCAAAGCAATCACCCCTAGCAGAACTTAGAAAATGTGCCAGTCAAAAGAAATGGAAGAACTTGAGATACAAACTCGATCAGTTTTCATTACTGCACAGGTTCACCCAAAGGCCTCGTCTTAAAATCAGTCCGGGGGGGAAAGGCACCCAACTAATCTTCCTTATGTTACTTCCAGATTTGTGACTTTGTTGATGATGTGCGAGCGCCTTGGCACACGCTCCAGGTCAAACTTGCTCTCATAGATGGTGGGGCAGAGCTTCCAGCGGTTGTTCCGATAGATCCCCAGGTAGGTGTAGACGTCTGGCTTGTAGGAGAGGGGGCATTTGACGCCCGTGGCCCGGATGAAGGAGTCCAGCTGTACCACTTCGCTTTCGTCTGTGAAGTTCTGGTTATAGGCGCAGATCACCTGCTTGCCTTCCGCCTTGGGGTTGTAAGGACTCACTTTGACCAGGGAGATTTTCCCCTCTAAGGCTGCTCTGGCCACGCACTCCCACGCGTGGTCCAGCTTGAAGCCAGAGGCTAAGTGCATGAGCCACTTTCCGGAAAGTACGCCGTGGTTGAGGGCCAGTTCTTTCACAGTCTGGAAGGTGACAGGCCGGGAGCTGGCAAGCAGTTTGTCCCAGCTCTCTTGGAGACCAGTCACGTCACCTGTAGACGGGCAGTGGTTGGGACCCAGCACGGCTATCCACCCCACCGGACTGACCCCGTTGTCTTCGTCCCCAAACCGGTACACCTGGGAGGGTCTGTTGCTCTCCAGCCAGCCGTCAAATTCGGACCGGGGGGTATTTCTGGAGTCGAAAACTATCCAGGGGTCCATGTCTGCAGCCATGGCCTCCGCGGCGTAGGTCTCTGCCTCCGCGGCGTAGGTCTCTGCCTCGCTGTCCGCGGGGGCTTCCTCCTCCATGATGCCGTCAAGCGTGCGCTCGAGACTGATGAACGAATCTTGAGTGGGGAGAGCAGACGCAGTTGCTCAGTACTACAGTTTAAGTCGGTTTGTTTTACTACGGCCGTACTGCTAATTAGAATTCCACACCCCCAACAATTGCTAAATAGCAACAACGTCCAAACCAACGTTTTCTGTTCAATATACCCCGTCTGCACCGTCCGATAAGGCTTAGAGAAGAAATAAACAATTACCTCTGCCCTCCTGCTGAGGCTAGCCCGCTAAGCTAGCCACTTTCGAGCATAAAAACTACTTTTTGAACAATTTTGAAGGAGCAGTAAGGACTAACAAGTAACTTTTGAACGCAACAGGCGTTATAAAATCCACACGCAGTCTGTGGAATTAACAAGTCATGAGACGTGGAGCATAAATGTAGTCAGTCTACCTGTTGTAGCTCACGTTGTTAGCCAGTGTGGCTCTTCTTTCACTCCAGGGCGCAGCGATGTTGTTAAAGTTAGCTTCTGATTTGAAGCTTTTATAAAGGGACATTTCTGTGTTTTAATAGGCCTCGAGTTTTTGATTGCCTCAGTATAATATTTAAAAGATTTAGATTAATCAAATTTGGTCTGAAATTTTCTACAGTGCCATCACGTTTTCTCTGTTTTAGTAACCTCAAAATGTAATTGTCTAAAAACCCATAATTAAAACTTTCTGTAGGACTTTCTTTTTTTTTTCTTTTGTGGTGGAAAAAGGCTTCCATAAAAAACAGCAAGTCGTTGTGAACTGTAAGAAAAATAATAATTTCTTATATTTTTGGCCTTTATGAAAAAAGAAGAAAGTCATAAGAAGTCCTACTTAGTACAAACCATGAAGAGGACTCTGTATAGCATGAAGTTAAATAGTGCTGAATGCAAATTGACAAAAATACTGCAAACAAAACGTAGAGGTGGCAGCAGTATGCTGTGAAATAGTGTGAAAAATTGAGGGAAATGCAAACCGGCGTGACAGATCAAAATATTGTAGCTTTTAGGATTTCATTAGAATCCTTCTATAATGTAGTCTTCATAATACAGAAAACAAAAAAACATTGAAGCAGTTCTCCTTTTAGTTTCACAAATTACGTTGTATTTTGTGAGCCTTTCCTCATTAAAGTTGTAGCAAACCACTTTTAACTGTCAAAACTAGTCAAAAATAATCTAGTTATTCAAAAAATGTGACTTAGCCCTTTAAGCGGATACGATTCAGAACCAACTTCTGCTTGATGACGAAGCTCTGTTGTAACCACAATATGTTCTTTTTCTTTTATTATAATTTTTTCTATCATAATTTTTTTTTTTTACCAATTAACGTTAAATATTCCTTTAAATTATTTGGTCATTTTCAGTGCTTCGTTACAAAATAATTTTTAAAAATGCGTCCTTTTTGTTTTGTTTTTGTTTTGTTTTTTTTACCGAGAAATATGTTTTATTTAATATCAGTTTCCGCATAATAACAACAACTTAAAAAATAAGTTGTATAACGCGTTCACTATATTTATTATTTATAGCTACCATATTGTAATGTAGAATGCAATTTTTCAGAGAAATATGCGGAACAAACTCTGTTTGCTTGAGCCTGACGGCGCTGAGACCCTGCGGAAGCAAACTGTCACAACTGACGACAACGTGCTAACAAGTTAGCCGGGACTGGAGGAGGATTGTATATGGTGTAGGCTTATAATTCCGAGCGTTTTTGTATTTTATTTTACTTTAGCCACAAAGTTTATTTAATTATGCCCAGCAAAAAGAAGAAATACAACGCCAGATTCCCTCCGGTGAGTTGAAAGCTTCATTTCTACCGGCGTCAGCACTAGCTAACTTTAGCTAACAGTGAAAATGAGAAGCTATTTGTTGTAGCTAAACTTTAGGGGCTTCGGGTGTCTTTTATTGCCAAGAAAGCCAAAAAAACAAAGAGCCAGCGGAAAGTATTTGCTAAAGTAGTCAAACTTTTTTACGGGTAAATCGTAGGTTTCTCTGAATTAGCTAACTAACTTATGTTTCATGTTTTTATCCCAGGCTAGCTTCCAAGAGTCGTTGTTTTTAGCATGTACAGCTATTTGTACGTCTTCTGTGAGTGCATGAGGTGTTATGGTACATCCTGCACATTCTGCTTAAAATCCGTAGTAAATTATCTGCTCAAAGTGTTCATACTTGAACACTTTGAGTGTGTGCATGGAAATAACATCAGATCTGTCCTTCTTCCAGGCGAGGATTAAGAAGATCATGCAGACAGATGAAGAAATAGGCAAAGTGGCTGCAGCAGTTCCCGTTATAATCTGTATCCTTCTGGCTTAAGGTGTTTGTATGCGAGACATCTCATAGTATGTCTCCAAACGTTTTAAGTCTACTTCAAGGAACGCTAATTGGCAGTAAACAACGTTCACACCGTCAGAAAACTGTTTCTTTGCTGATATTACGTGTTGTTGAATGATGTAGCAGTTACATTAGCTAGAATAATTTTAGCTAAAGCACATACACCTGAGTTTGTGTATCATTCGTTCATTTTATGACATCTTTATTTATTTTGAATAAGTAAAATGCCAGAAAAAATTAAGAAGAAAGCAAAACAACTTGTAATAATAATAATTAAACATAGGAAAAAAGACAACACATCTATATATCCTATACCCACATTCTACATATTTGGACATGGGAGTGTAGTGTAGTTTGTTTACTCATGTTACAATTTCCACGTTTTCCAAATTATCTATATGCGCAAAATTTATTATTATGGAGTCTGCATGATTTTTGTTATCTTAATCCTCCTCTATGATAATCCATAATACAGCTACGTTCATATTTAGCAAAACAACCAAAAGCGAAACATTTTTCTGTTTTGTATTTTTCAATTTACAATCAAGAAATAAAAAAGTCACCCTTTTTTGTTTGTGTTGCTTTTTGAATTGGATACAAAAAAGGGCATATTTTTCAATTTTAGTCCCGGTTTTATAAATGGAAAAAAAAAAAAAGAAGCTTTTTATTCATTTTATTTTCACCTCATTTGTTCAAGGTTATGCATTCAGAACACGTTCGGCTTTTGAAATATTTTTCCAAACAACATGATGGGTTACTTAGTTTTTTCTTTTTTCTATTTTTTTTAATCTCAAATATAAAATTGTGGAAACATGATGTGCTTTAACATGATCAGAGTAATACCTGGTGAATGATTTCCGGTTCATGTAAAACTCGAGCTGTGAAATATTAATCCCAAATTCTGACTTAAATTGAAAATATGAAGAAAAAGAAAATCCCAAAAAATTGTTTTCATGAATGAATTCATAAACCAAGGACAAAAACCATGGATTGGGACCTGCAGCGGTTTATTTTCCTGAAGCAAAGCCTCAGCGAGAGCTCTGGAGCTTTTCCTGGAGTCGCTGCTGACGAAGGCCTGCCAGGTCACCCAGTCGAGGAACGCCAAGACCATGACGACTTCGCACCTGTGAGTTACTGCGTTTGGAACGGGTTTGCCATAGGTCTTAAAGATCAAAATATTGTAAATATTTTTAAAGCCCGTTGCATCTGTTTTTTGGCAGGAAGCAGTGCATCGAGCTGGAGCAGCAGTTTGACTTCCTCAAAGACTTGGTGGCGACGGTGCCGGACATGCAGGGCGAGGGCGAGGAGAACCACACCGAGGCCGGAGGAGAAAAAGTCCCTCGCAGGTAGTTCAGGGAGCCAGCGCTCTGTCGGGGTCAACAGAACAGACTGCTCAGAGTTAGGGAAGTACAATAGAGTCAAAAACCATTCATTCGTGAAAAAATAAATAAATAAAAAATTGCGCCACCTCATGGTGGTAGCACGTTATCTGTTACTTTAGTTCTGATTTCTTCTTTTTGTCTGTTATTGTTTTTGGCTAAGGACAATTATTCCCTCTGGTTTTGCTTTTGGACAGTTGTTATAATGTGTAACCATAGCAACAAGTTGTTTTTTTTTTCTGTAATTTACGGTTGGGTACAGTTCATTCCCTGAACTATGACCCCATCTGTTTGCATGTCATCACTGTCGTACCGAAACCGTCTTCAGTTAGGGGCCTCATCTGATTTGTTTCGACGCTGACTGCTACTGGAGGCCCTTTCTGCCCACTGCATCCATAATGGCTCTTTGAAGATACTTGATTGATATGAGTTACAACAACTTTTTAATTTGTATTTTGGATAAAAACATTTTTTTTATTAATTAAAGCTCAGTATAATATGTTAAATATGTCTTACAGTTGTTAAACTTGATTAGTTGACATTTTTCCACAAAGCAACTCCTACAGGGTTCGAAATAAGATTAAATGCACTTTAAATATGGCTTTGGTTAAGTTTTTGTTTTTTGTTTTTACTGCAAATGTAAACATTTTCTGACTTTATGTTGTGAAGTAACTTCTCTTTAATAAGGAAATCTTTGTTTTAGTGTTCCAAAGTAGTTATTTACTGAGTTCACAAACTGAAAACTTTCCTGGAAGCACCACCTGCCTTCACCTTTTATTATAAAACCTACTTATTTATTCCTATTTTAATTTTATTTTATTTTTTTTACTTTTTTTTTAATAAAAAATTTTTTAGGGGACGAAAGCCAGGATCTGGTCGCAAGAATGGGGGAGCCGGCTCCAAAGGCAAAGACAAGAAGCTTTCTGGAACAGAGTCGGAGCAAGAGGTGGGAGATCATTTAAACAGTGATGTTAGTGTTGGGAGACAAAAAAACAACAACACACTTTTGTGCTCTTATGTCGGTGAAAACAGGAAGATTCCGAAGACAGCGAGACGTACGGGGACGAGGACGACGGCTCCCAGTCAAGCACAAACCAGCAGGCTGCATCCATGTTCCACAGGTGAGGAGACGAAGACGCCGTGCGCCTGAAAGCTTGTCACTCCGACAGCCCAGAGCGGCTGGAAAAGGTAGAGACGAGTGACCAGACAGGGAGCAAAATGGAGGCTGAATGACAGAACTGCATTCAGGTGAGGTAATTAGGTGCTTAAATTAAAAGCACTTTAAATAAAAGTGCTTTTAATTTTAAAAGAAATCTACTTTTAGAGATGATTTATTAAGCTTGAAGCAGAAATAATGTCAGGTCTCTATGGCTACTAAAAGCCCTCCATTAGAATTACGAATTTAGATGTGCAGGGTTGGAATAATTTCAGAAGTTTTTAAAGTGACATTATAATCCCAAACCAGTAGAGGGTGCTGTTTTCCCACCGGAATCAGAAGAAAAAACATTTCTGTTGAATTTAGACATGAGGATCTTCTTTATAGGAGGAAGAGACAAAAAAAGACAATTTTCTTCAATGATGCTCACATATTTGAACTATCCACATCCCATGCAAAGGTTTTCATACCTCTTGAACTCCACTTTTGATTGATACAGGAAGATATAATTTTGCTTGATTCCTGTGAAGAGTCTTGATTTGTGCTCTGCATTATTATTACTATTGATTAGGGGAGGCGTTACGGAGAAAACGATCCAGACAGTTTTGGGGATTTTCAAATCTCGTTATATGGAATTCATCATGATGACAAGAAATCCAAATTGTTATCGCGATAAGAATTTTATCGCGATAAGCGATACAATAAATGCCCATCCCTTCTATTATTATTATCATAACCATAACGTTAATCCATTTATTAGCATGTTATGTTGAGGATTGTAGAGCTGTACATTTCTCAATACCCCATCCCCCACCCCAAAAAAACAAAACAAAACCCCAAAAAAATGAAAAGTGTGGCATGCATTTTATTAACAAACTTTGTCTTTTATACTGCTAATCAAAACTCAATGTAATATAAAGAGTTTGGAACGACTCTCAGCGGCCTATATCATACATTTTCTTCTTGTGCCCCCTCTTCTTCTCAGCTCAAACCCCCACTCCCAGTTCGGAAACACGGGCAACATGGTGACAGCGGCCAATCCGGCTCCGGCTCCGGCTCCGGCCCAGGGCACCATGGCGTTCGCCCCTCATCCTTCCATGGTGAGCGTCGCTCTGCCCCCCCCAGCTCCCGCGCCGCACAAAAACGAGGAGGAGGACGACGACGAAGACTATGACTCTTAGCTACTTCCCTCCCCACCAACATCCTCTCTTTATCTCTTACACACACACACACACACACAAACCCAGCATTATTTCCAGATGAAGTTGGCCCCCTGGTGGCTGCTGCAGCAGTGAAGAAGAGGACTCTTCATCTTCATTGCAGCCTGCTGACAGAAGAAAGCTGTAAGAGACAAAACCTTGTTGTACATTAGGTGTTTTAATTTTTTTAAAAAGCTTTTATTTTAATGTAGAGATGGGGGGGATTGTTTTTTAAGCTAGGTCTTTGCTGTTCAGTTCTTTGTCTTTTGGTCTTGACTAGTATAATACAGTGAGCCTCAGCAGACAGGATAGGTGTGGTTTATTTCACCTCACAGCTTTTTGTTTCATTTTGCGGTCTTTTTTTTTTTTTCCAAAACTTTCTCAGCATAATAAAAACAAATGCAGTTCCTCCTACCCAAAGATAAATCAACTCTTTAAAGCTCAGGCTGATGGCCAGGTGAGTTCTGAAAGCGTGTATTTGGTGTCGTCTTTCAGCCGACTGTTAAGATGCCGGTCGCATCGTTTTAGTCGTGCCTGATCTCAGTCGACAGGAAAGCAGGTGAATATTTTTTATTTATTTTCTTTCTACCATGTGTTTGCAACCCTCTGTTTGCTTTCGTTTCAAATTTAGTCTCTACTTTAAACTCAAAATTGATTTCGACCACATCAGCAGGGGGTAAAACGTTTGATCTGAGTGTGTTTTTTTATTATTTCACTTAACCATAAATTTATTTGCCTGTAAAATACACAGTGAACATTGGACCACGTGTTTTGTTTTTGTTTGTTTGTTTTTATTTCTTTTAAATATTTGTTTTTTTTCTGGCCACACCCTTCAACGTTCGCTCCTCTGTCTTTAACATTCGTTTTTTTTTCCTTCTTTTAGATTCTTTATTTTAAAGGAACGCAGAGGCGGAACTCCCATTTCCGCGCCGAGCTTGTTGTAAAAATGGTTGCGAGACAGTTTACTCTGTATTGTAAACTTTTAATGTTCTTTTTATTTTGTATGGGTGAAATAAAGTTCACATTTCAATTTAAAAAGAAATAGAGAAGGCTGTTGTGGTTTCTTTGTTGTCTTGAAAAGAAAAAAAAAAAAACTCAAGTTCACGTTACGTTCTGCTTAAATGTTGAAGTTTTTCTTTTCTTTTTGTTTTTATTCAATCGCAAAAAAAAACGTTTTCATAAATGCTCCCCCTGAGTTGTACGCTAGAGAATCAAGACACCAACAACCTGAACTTGCTTCTCATGAAATTTTTATGTGGTTGTAAAGTCTAAAAGTTCAGATAATTTTCCCATGTTAGCAGTGAAAATAATCTGCCAATGCAACAAGTAGTTTTAAAAAAAAATAAATATCAAACAATTATTGATTCTAGACAAGCACCTATAACTTGCTTAAAAGTTACTTGTAAGTTATCTTTGTCTTATTTCAAGCTCACCAAGATGTTTGTACAACAAACTAGACCAAAAATACTTTGTTAAATTCTTTTAGTTTTTTCTTTTTTTGCAGTGTAGAATCAAGTTATATTCTTCTGCCAATCAGGACCTAGTTTTGTGTTGATCCGTGTATTTCCATTTTCCAGTGTGATGGAGCAACGTGCCAAATAGCTACAACTTTTGGAACTCATGGCATGGTTTTTTTTTACACTTTGTTTTTATATTAATATAACAACATGTTAAGGCAGATAATTGGGACTATAAGCTGGGGCGTCCATCTTTAGAAATGGCTGTTTGGTTCACCGGCTGGAAGTGGAAAAGTGAAACCCTGTGGCATCTTTTGGCAGAATCGTCAAACTGCTTCCTCCTTCATTTTCCCGTTTCACAACCACAAATCACAAGATTTGTAATCCCTTGGCTCCTTTTTTGTTCCTCCCTTTTTTCTTTCTTTTTTTTTTTTTTTTTTTTTTTTTTTTTTTGATGTTGCCTTCTCCATGAATTTTGCAACGCGGAAAGGTTTCCATGGACGCGGCTTCACGTTCCGTGACTCACGCGGCCCTCTGGAAGACAATGCCTAGCATTTATCGGCAGCCTCTCCTCCTTGGGTATTTGAATCAGATTAAGTGCAAGACAGCACAGGTTGGGAGGAGAGCTGCTTGTTGGTTGTCACTTTTGGAACGTCGGGGGGCCTCCCGCTTTGCCCCTGGTAGCGTCTTCAGCCCATTTCCTCTTCCCACTGCCATATTTGTTTGGTTAACCCTGTGCTTTTTACCACCCAACCAAAGAGGCGACTTGGATCTGGTGCCGCAAAAACAACTGCATCCTTCCTGCGCAAGAGTTGACTCAGCGGACTAGGAGGAAGGAGGAGCCTCTTGTGTGTGTGTGTGTGTGTGTGTGTGTGTGTGTGTGTGTGTGTGTGTGTGTGTGTGTGCGTGTGTGTGTGTGTGTGTGTGTGTGTGTGTGGTACGGAGGTGGGTGGGATCGGAGTTTGGGTGGTTGACTTTAGGATTGGTGTTCAGACAAAGAGCAGTACGGGGGAGGGAAGGGAAGGCAAGCCCGCAGAAGGAAGCGCACTGTTTCCACACAGCAGCCAACAGGGGCCAAAGGTGGCCCCTCTGATTCCCATCCGCTCCCATCAAGCTACTGTCTTCTAGGCTGTCTGCACTTTTTAAAAACAAGAGGAAATGTGAGGGAGGAAAAAACGAAAACGAATTTCCCTAATGTATTGGCCTGAATCAAATGCACCTTGTTTTTAAACATGCGGCTGTCTAATTTAACGTGTATTTTATTGTCTTAAGTGTTAAGTCTGTTTGTTGTTCAAGTTTCTGGATAAAAATAGTGCTATAAAAATATTTCCCTTCTGTATTTATCTACCTTTTTCTCAATTTGTCATGTTTTATTATGTGAAATCAACTTTTGAGTTTTACGTCATGCTGTTCTCTGATCAAATACATACCTAGAGGGTTGCTTTGATTCTTTCATGCGTGTTTGAGAAATCCTTTAGTCTCCATGGCAACCATTCAGCTACGAAAAAAACGCCTGGATGGACCTAGCCCCGCCTTCAAGGACAAAGCTCCTCCTCTGAGCTGCAGTTTACAAGCTTCCACCTCACTAAGCCTCCGTCTAGCTCCCTAATTGTGTACTTTTCAAAAATGAAAGCAATTTTTAAAGAATCATCGCTGGTGTTTTTTTTTTTTTTTGCCCTTTAAATTGCAATTTTGTGTTCCTTCTCTTTAAAGGTCAACATTCCCTTCTACACAAAAGTACCCAGTCTCTCAGTCAGATTGTGTTTTTAGCAATATCTGTCACTAAATATGTGAGATGTGAATAAACAAGGATTTCAGGATGAAATATTTCAATGGAAATGGCTCCAACCAATTGGTTAAAAGCAAACAAACAAAAAGAACAATAAGATTAAATTAGTGATAAATATTCTTTTTCACGGGCTGCACAGTGGCGGAGTTGGTAGAGCTGTTGCCTTGCAGCAAGAAGGTTCTGGGTTCGATTCCCGGCCAGGGATCTTTCTGCATGGAGTTTGCATGTTCTCCCTGTGCATGGTGGGTTCTCTCCGGGTTCTCCGGCTTCCTCCCACAGTCCAAAAACATGACTGTCAGGTTAATTGGTTTCTCTAAATTCTCCCTAGGTGTGAGTGTGTTGTTTGTCTTGTATGTCTTTGTGTTGCCCTGCGACAGACTGGCGACCTGTCCAGGGTGAACCCCGCCTCTCGCCCGGGACGCAGCTGGAGATAGACACCAGCAACCCTCCCGACCCCATTTAGGGAACAAGGGTGTAAAGAAAATGGATGGATGGATATTCTTTTTCACTTCATTTCAGCTGAATAAACATTTAATTAAGCAGTTTGTATGTTTTCAAAGGTAAATTAAGGCAAATCTGGTTTCAGTAAGAGCATATTATGTTTCAAATTGGTTGAACTCTTAATTTTTAATTATTAGTTATGTCAGTGTAATTAGTAGTTGTTAATAAACTTTAGTTCAGAACATTTATCAAATTTAACTGAGCGTTCTTCAATGCTGTTAAAGGGAAACTAGATTTTTCAGAGACACTTGCCACTCACAAGATGGCGGAAGCGTTTAAGTATGGCAGTGTGCCGTCTACTTTTCGCCTGGCTTCAAGGCCCGTTTTGATTAACTTTTATTTTGAAATCGGAAGTTTTGTATTTACTTAGTCCCCATTGGCGGGAGCGTGTCAGCTGACTTTGTTTCCTGTTGGGAGAGGAAAAGTTTTGAAACCCCACCCTCCGGCACAGCGGCTGTAAGCAGCGACGTTGGAGTGGTCCGAGGTGCTGGCCGCTGAAGGCTGACCGAGGAAGAGGAACGGAGTAAGAACTTCTCACGGAACAGTTCCGCAGTTTGGACACCGTGGTTATGAAGCGGAGCACCGAAGAGACCCGGGCTCGACGCTGAACTCCCAACAAGAACTAAAGTTAACGGGAATAGTTTGTCTTTCTTTCTTTCGGATTTTTTTCCCTCCTCAGGACTGAAAAGCCAAGCAGGTTTGGAGAACTCTTCCTGTTCCCAGAGTCGGCGCCTCGCAGTTTTTGTATGAGCTCCTTCATAACACAGCCAGCATGGATGTTGTGGCGCACGGGAATGCGGGATTTCCTGTGTGGTCACCGCAGTGTTGCATTCAGGCGCACTTTCTGGGTCCTCGGGCTTAAATAATGAACAGTGGTCAGCGCTTGAAACTTGTCGTAAAACACTGGTTGGCTGGACTGAATGCTCCTTTTCCTGCTATTCTTCTCCTCCTCTCAGCGCTTCCTGCTTATGGTGGCCACTGCTCTTAATGGCTAAAAATACATAAAAACCGAATATGGACTACCAAGTGTGGGGGAAATGTTGATTTGGACTCTTATCTGTAAGCGGGATAATTCCTGAACATTAATTTTGAACTTTGACTCTACGGACTTGCTGCTCAACAGGTGGTTGTTCTGAATGAGGAGGGGAAAGGAGGACAAATTCAGTCATAATGAGTTGATTCCAGAGTCTTTTAAACACAGGATGATGAGATGATAATCTACTCAAACCATGTGCCGGAAAACCACACACCACATCAATCTTTCAGAGAGTTAATCACTGCTGTCTTTTAGAGATTTGATAAATGCTACGAAAAGCAAACCATCTGAGGACTGCTGAAATGGAAAGATTTGAGTTTAATCCCAGAACAAATGGAAGACATTTGGCTTTCATTTGTCCCTGAATCCTCTTCCATAGCTCACCTGTTGGTCTGACTTTTGAACACACCTCATTGGTCCCTGATGAGACAACAACAAAGACAGGAAAGGGAGCAAGGTGCGATAAAGTACTCCTTTGTACTTTATTTTCAGACCCCTGGAGTGCGCAGTCGGATCCAGTCAGGCAATATAGTGGAGGTTCCATGGAGCCGCTGAAGAACATATTCAGTCGTAGCTCACTGTCGAACTGGAAGAACTTGGATCAGTCCCAAAAAGGGAACTTCACCAACCCTGTATGGACGGCCTTGTTTGACTATGAGGCCTCTTGTAAAGATGAGCTCACCTTGCGTAAAGGTGACCTGGTGGAGGTTCTCTCTCAGGACTCTGAGATATCTGGAGATGAGGGCTGGTGGGCAGGTAAGGTCAACAACAAGGTGGGCATCTTCCCATCCAACTACGGCTCCTTCAAGCCTAGTGGATATGCCAAGCTACCAGGTACCAGCGTGGTGGAGGAGCTAAACCATGCTGTGGTTGGCACCGTCGATCCCGAGGAGGTGGATTTCCGGGAACTGAGCTTGGAGGAGGTGATTGGGGTTGGGGGCTTCGGGAAAGTGTATCGAGGTACATGGAGGGGCGAGCTGGTGGCCGTGAAGGCGGCGCGGCAAGACCCGGACGAGGACATCAGCGTGACGGCGCAGAATGTGAAGCAGGAAGCCCATTTGTTTGCCATGCTCACCCACCAGAACATTATTGCCCTGAAGGGGGTGTGCTTGCAGGAGCCCAACCTGTGCCTCATTATGGAGTATGCGTCGGGTGGGCCACTGAGCCGGGCGCTGGCCGGCCGCCGCATCCCGCCTCACGTCCTGGTCAACTGGGCCGTGCAGATAGCAAGAGGGATGGTGTACCTGCACAATGAAGCCATCGTCCCCGTCATCCACCGGGATCTCAAGTCCAACAACAGTAAGTCCTTAAAGTCTTTCAACTACATCATCCCGGTCTGTCCATCTGTTTCTAAGAGCTGGATTTAAGGTTAGGAATATAATCATATGGACGATAGTGGTTTCTAAAAGGCCTTTAGGTGTTTATAAACCTGTCATGGCAATAGCGAATGAATGTTACCATTTATAAGGTTTTAAAACTCTCTGGTTTTAAAACAGAAAAAAAAATAATGGTGTAATGCAGGTCTCCCCTTCTCCCACTTGTTGGTGTGGGTGGCTGAAAGCAAGTTCTAGGTGTCATTGTCAATCTTTCTCTAGTTTGTAAGTTTTTTCCTGTCATGCTAACCCTAACCTTTAAAACCAAAAAGAAATTCACACATGGAGTGAAGGGAGTGTCAGAAAAATGGGTGACAATGAGGAGGGTACTGTCACTGCTCCTGCAGTACTAAATGAATGACGGAATTACTCAAGAGAACATCACCACGTTCCTCACCTGATTGAAATAAGTGTCATTCATGTGATTTTATGTTTGTTGAACCAAAGAAATATCATAAACCTGGTTCAAGGCCCTCACCATTTTTCATTGTGGGTTGCTAATGTTCTCTTTTTTTGCGGTAGCCCAATCACATGACTTGCATGCTGAGCAGGCCTCAGTGATAGAGACCGCAAGGTCTTCGAGTGAGCCGTCGACGGGGACAACAATACTTTGCTGCGGAGCAAAGGTCAGGAAATGTTTCCGCATCAGCACCTTTGGGACTCATCCCTCGGACTTTGATACCTTAAGGAATCGGCATGTCGGCGGATCACGTCTCTGCTGTTCCAGTACTTTTACCTTCAGTTTCTGTCTTCCAGCTGTAGTTCACAGCTGTCGTCTCTGTGGTGTTATCATTCCTTACTTTTACCGTTGTGCAGTTCTGTCATTTCCTGAGAAATACGGCTTTGACTGGTGAGGTTAACCCGCTTCATTCGAGTTGTGTTTATTGCACACTTTGCGGGGAGGAGGGCATTATGCAGCACATCCCAGGACATCCCTCCTCTCCTCCGTACGCATCAGTCTCAGTCGTCAGATCGTTGACATGATTGTCATCACGGACGTCTTCGCCCTCCCTTATCTTTGCCTCCCCCTGTCGGGGTTTCTTTCCTAGATGAAAACTCATCTCCTGCAGTGCAGGAGAAGGAGAAGAAGCAGGGATTTATAATAATATGGTGTTTGTATATGGGGCAGGCCAGCTCCAACACAATCCCTCTCTGTGAGCGACTCGAGATCATATCGCTCTCCTGCCGCCTCTTGTTTTTTAATTCTTCTCTTGAGCTTTTGTCCCCTGCCTGCCTCTACATGTCTCCATACAGACGTAGCCCCGTTGTGTCACTGAGCAACATCCTGTTGTGTTGGAGGAAGGATAGAAGAAAGATTGGCGGGGGTGGAGGGATCTCACCAAGACAATGTCTTTTTTTTGTTGTTGTTGTTGTTTTTGTTTAATAGGTTTTCTGATTGGTTTGACAAACAGGTGCAGGACCATCGAAGGGGGATCTTAAAAGGAAATAAAACAGAGTTACTTGAATGATATGGTTTGTAGTTCAGCAGAAAAAAAAAGAAGCTCAGCCTCTGAATGAGATGTCAGTTCCTCAGAATATTGATGCAAGTTCTTCTTTCTTGAGGTGCCATTTTATTTCATAAATCCGTCACGCTCGTTATGTCTCCTTTCTTTTAGATCTGCATCCCCAAGTGGGCTGTATTGCAACATGGCAGCGACTTGTAAGGGAAATATTAAAAGATGGAGTCGAATGCAGCGTTTTGTTTCTAGTCGTCGTCGTTGTTGTTGTTGTGATCTGATCAAACGGAAACAACAGGTTAAGAAAATGACGAGCTCAGCATAAAAAAAAGAGAATTTGGGGAATAATTGGGCTCATCTGTCACAGTGATGGATGGAGGTGCAAAGTCATTATCCTCGCAGGGCTCATAAACAACAGCCAAGAGTTGCTGTTGAAGCTAATGACCAGCAGAAGATGCTGATTAAACAGGAGCGTGCTGGAGAGGGTTCATTGTGGGGGCGCTTGGGTCGAAGCCAGAGGGCCATAACTTGAATTCCAGCGAACATGGACAAAGAGAAGAGAGTACAGGATTGTGTCTGGATGTGTGCAGAGGAGTTGTACTTTTGGCACGTTACAGTTTTTTTTTTTCAGCTGTTATTTCTGTGGGATTTTGAGACTTTGTATGAAGTGGAATCCCTTTAAAGTCCCGTTGCTGCGCACTGCCAGTGAGGGGCCCTAAAAAAGACAGAACAGCAAAAAGCATTTTGCCCAATTGAAGCAATTGAAAACTATGGATGCACTGATCCAATTTTTTCACTACCATTGCAGATATCTGAGATTTAGCATATCTTACCCGAAACAGAAGAACAATGCTGAATTGTCTTAAATCACACTGTACTGAATTACAAATGTATTTGATGACTCAGCACCAGACCAGGACACTTAAATTCACCAATATCTCCACAAGCTCGGTCATTAACACAACACAAGTTTAATTTGTTCACTCAATTCAATTAGGAGTAAAACAGTTGAAAAACAGTAGGTTGACAACCTTGGTCAAAAATGTAAAAAATAAACTGCAACAAACCTTTCAAATAGTTCAGAAAGTGCAATTAGGAGTTCTAAGTGTAATGTAAAATAAATAATGAAGCATGATGTCGCCTAGAGTTAGACTGAACAGATCTGCCCAGTGGATCGGACACATTGTCACTGATACCTGATCTAGAAACGTTTTTCAATATCAAGTCAGTACATTGCTATTGAAAACCACAACAAAGGGTTCATTTTAATACACAAATATCACCAACAACATAGTAAGAACTGCTATAATCAAGTTACACTTGATTGACTCTGATTGATTGAAAGTATTAAAAAGTTATGAGTGCACCTGTAAATTGGAAGGCCAATAAATCAACCCTAATTTCCTTAATTTTGAGTGATTAGTCAATACTTGGATGTGACCAAGTATTGGCTCAGGCAACTTAGCCATGTATTCAACTTAGCAACTATCTTGTTAGTTTTCAGACCAAAAAAAAATTGGTGTCGGCCAAAATCGGAAATCGACATGTCAGGCTTTTTAAAGATCTGCGATTTGCCAGAAAACTGCAATTGATGCACCCCACCACTTTTTTTCCACTATTAAATAAATGTATCAAAGCTAAGAGTCTTAACCTTGATGTAATACAGCTCAGTCACATTCACTAGATTACACAGCGTGCAGTGATGATTAGCTAAAAGGCGTCCAACGAAACCAGTAGCTTGTTTCGAGTCATCTTGAATAAGTACATGGTGACAGTGTGGAGAAACAACTTCCTTTAAACACAATGAACCTTCCAGCAAAAAAACAAGAAAAATAAGGTGAAGCTAAATAATAAAGAGAAATACTTGAGAATACATGCTGAGATTCAATATGGCAGTGATGGCAGCTCCTTTAGACTAGCCAGCAGCAATTGGCAAACACCTGGTGGAACTGCACATCAGCTGAGCGTATTATACAAGCTACTTCTCAGCGGAACGTTGGTAAAAATGTCGTTAAATGGTTCATGGAGGAGCCATGTTGTGACGTCTTAATGAAAGCGGAGTTTCAGAAAGAGCAGGAGCTTCTTAAAGAGACAGCGGCCCAGTTTCAAGGCTTTATTTTATAAAGTTAAATTATTTTAAGTCATGTTTTATATTTACAGCGTTTTCTTTAACACCTGAAGGTAACATAGTTACTTAATTATGCTATAAAATGGCACTAGATGCCTATTTCAAAACCTCCTTTTTGCATCTGTTTGTGATAAAGGAACCAGCTTTGGCTTTTAGGTCATCTTTGCTTTGATTAGGAGACATAAAAACAGTCTTTATGTATGTTCGAACTATGGGCCACTGAGTCTATAATTAGAAATAGATTATCAGTCGGCGATACGTTCTTCGTCCTTGCATTTCACAATCCGTCAGGTTCAGCTGTGCTCTTTTCACCCTGTGTGTTTTATTTATTTATTTATTTTTTCCTGCACAAAGCCTTCATAGACCCAAAACCAGCTACATGCAACACCACAGCACATAAAACTTTTGCAGAGAGCTTTAGTTAGAAATGCCAGCGGGGGGGAAAAGCGCCAAGCTAAGCACTCTCTGGGCTGGTGCTTAGAGACTTCTTTCTCAGGAAGAAGCCGCAGATAGATCTTGGATCAACACAGCCTTTTTTTTTTTTTTTTTTTTTTTTTGCCGGACAAACATCTGATGCCTCTCTTTACCAGCATGTTTTCATTCAGGGCCCCCAGTGTCCCACGATGTCATGCACTAAAAGACCCCCCAAAAAAAAACATTAATAGTGTGTGATGTTTTTTGCATGCATGTAGGGAATTGCTGTCCCTGCTTGTATTATGTGCTTGATACAAGATATTTAAGCATTTTTTTCCTTATAACTGTCTAAATTTAGCAAGTTAAATGTTGAGCTTATGTAGCGACGGGTTCCTTTGACGATCAAAAGCACACAAGGTTGCTTAAGGTAATCAGAGTTAAATAAGGTTATGAAATGTATTCTCAAATTATGCGCAGGGCAAATCACATTGGCAGTAAATGAAGCACTGAACAAAATAAACCATGTGTAACATAATCTGTACCAACCCACACTCGAGATGCTGCCATCATAATTTTCTGTCCAATTTATGATCCTGGTTATTTTTGTCTTCAAGAATTTGACTTACTGTTACACATTTTAGCTGCACTGAGAATATTTGTCTCAGCTTTTCGTCCATGAGCGGACATTAAGCACTAAACCAGAGTCTTTGAAAAAAGTGAAAACCTGTAATCTGACTCGAGCATCTTCATATTACCAGTCAGAGCAGTTAGCGAGGTTAGCAATACAAAAACTCCAGTCTCCACGGGCCACAGCCGTCCGCCACTAGCTAAAATCTGTGAATAATTGAGATCCCTTCTAAAAATGCTTATAGCTGCTTATTTGAATACTTCAAACACAAAACGTACCATAAAATGTTTTAATACAGTGGAACGCTACTTTAGCACTACAGTAAACCCAAGCTTGTTTGCGGTTCAGGATTTACTAATTCGTAAATGTCTCTGTGGAACGCAACTCCAAATTATTTGCAGAAAATGAATCTATCCACATATTTTTCCAGAACATATCTAAAATGTCCTAAATTAAAATTCAACTTGGGAAGCTTAAATGCCTGCATGCAGTGCTACTTTACATGGTACTGGCTGACATTTACAAAGCAGCCAGTCCAGGAGAGCCATTTATTTTTCTTATCGCTGATTGACCGAACCTTCAGTAGCGGCGATATGGATGACTGTAGAGATCAGCTTCTTCTGACCCATAAGATTTGCAGTCCGACACTCTCCTTGAACATTTTCTGATAAAAAGCAGAACCAACGTCTCTATGAGTTATGACTCCTAGCAAACAGCAAAGTACCCCCACACCATGTTTCACAGTTGATATGAGTCTTTGTTTTTTCTGAAATGCTGCACACTTTCCTAATAGTCCAAAGAATAGTTTCCCCATCAAGATTTTTATCAGGAAATGTTAGACAGGTCTTTGTGCTGTTTTAGTAGGCAGCGTGTCTCGCCTTGGATCCCTCCAATGGAGGCCAATTTCATCCAGTCTTTATTGCCGAGTCATGAACTCTGGGATCATCTGAACAAGTGAGGCTTTAAAATAATTTCATAACCCTTCCTTCGCTGACGG
This sequence comes from Gambusia affinis, assembly GCF_019740435.1. Taxonomy (NCBI): domain Eukaryota; kingdom Metazoa; phylum Chordata; class Actinopteri; order Cyprinodontiformes; family Poeciliidae; genus Gambusia; species Gambusia affinis. Next base: position 5,103,132 of record NC_057885.1, on the reverse strand, counting down.
ATGGCTCTTTTTAAGATGTTCTTGAGTTTCTATAGATTAAGGTGTGATGTGGTTGCTGTTTAAGATCTCTTGGCCGACTCCATGTCGTTGGACAGGTTCTGTGTGAAGAATGTTCATTTTTAGGTTTGTAGTTTCCAAAGAAATTAAGCAAGAACAACTCATAATAAAACTAACCTTCATTTTAAATGAATGGGTTTTACCTCTTTCTGCTGATAGTTTGTTAGTTTGGAACTTTCAGTTCAGTTCTATTCAGAATGATCAATCTCTAAAAGAACTCACATTTGTTTTCCTTTATTTTAATTCACTTCAAATATTTTTTTTAAATAGTTGAATGCTACAAAAAAAAACTTAAATTGAAGAAGATCCTTTTTCTTTCGAGGCACTGTAATTGTCACCATCACTTCACCAGAACCCAGTGTTAAAGCTGAATATCACTTTTAAATGTCAAAAATGTCCTATTCCTCTGTCTTCTTACACTGAAACACTTTAATTTTTTACTTAAAAATGTTGAAACTATTCATTTGGAAATTTATCTCTACTTTTTTGACTGTGAGAAACAATATCATGAAAATGGATTCAAAATAACACATTTTATCGGACGGTAAATTGACCCTGAAATCACTGAGATGAACGACACTATTGTCATTTAAAGACCATTTTTAGGTAATGTAGTGATAAAGGCATAGAAAAAAAAAAAGTTCGCCCTCAAAAGTCTTTCATTTTGGAACTGGAAGATATTTTAAATATCCAAAATAAATCGTAACGATAAATAAAAAGAAAATAAAAAACCACATGCAGCCAAAATCGCAGATATAAAGGATTAAGAAATTATTAATCATCTTTGTCAAAACAATTAAGCAATGTATGTAATATCTGTAAATATTGGCTGTCTACACAGTCGTTCTGACTCCTAAGGGGCCTGAAATGTATCTCTGATGAATATTTATCTCATAATGCCGGAACGTTTAGAAGGTTTTAAATAATCGGAAGCTGTTTTTATAGCATCCTTGTACCCATTCTTTTGAGGTGGGCGAGAAGCCTCTGCGTGTTGAAGTAGAAGTGCAAACAGGAACGCTCAAAAGATGCACTTCCTCAAGCCGCACAAGTTCTTTTCAGAGGTGAAATTTCAGCCATGGATCTCCACTTCATACATCGGAACTTCGGCTCTGGCTCTGATCACTGCCTTGCTTCTAGGTCAAGCCAGTGGTAGACCTCCCAGCCCCCTTTGTGAAGTTTTGTAAGGAAGCGACCCTAATGAAGGTTAAATTTCAACACAGAAGCTCGGGGGGCCTCGTTAATAAATGACTGCTTACACACAGACTTTCACCTGGTAGAGCGAATCATTTATTATCCCCTTTCCTGACAGTGTTGAGGTGGCAACCCAGACACAGTCCTGCTTTGTGTGCATTAGGTGAAGTTTTGGATGATGGTTATGATGACGCTCAGAAAAAGCAGGATAGAAGCTGGTTCTGTTTTTCTATGTCATCTGTGTCTCCGTCTGTAAGATTTTAGTTCTAAGTAGCGATTCCACAGTATTTACTGAAGAAAATATAGTTTAAAAAAAAAATCCTAATATTGAAGAAGAAATCTTACATACGGAAGAGGATTAGGGTCACTGAAAAAAAAATAAAAATTAAATTATTTTTATTCTTTTTTCGGTGGCCCTAATCCTCTTCCGTACTTCTAAGCACCAGTTGTTCTTTTATATTTATGTAGCTTTTGTTTTATATTAAAAAAAGTTGATGTTTTAGTCTTCACGTATGCTTTCTTTTACTATGCTTTCTTAAGATAAGTACTAAAACCAGTTGAACATTGAGGTTTGACACAACCCAATGCCTCCTTATTTGAGTTGACCGTCAAACCTGTTATAAAATAAATCGGAGTTCATTGTCAGGGTTAAATGCTGGTTGCTGCTTCGGTGAACTGCTTCCTGTTTCCTTGTTTTAAATGCATTCCGGTGCGAAACACAGCAGGAAATGGGATTTAATGTTTCTGCTTAGAGGATCATCTTTTTTTTTTTTTTTTTTTTTTCTTCCAGTGGTTTGCTAATTTTTATTTATTTATTTATTTATTTATTTTTACTGGTTACTGCCACTTTTAAGTCTGACTGGCCGTTTCCGATTTTGGCTGACACGGGTTTCCCGGTGCAGAACGCCCCCCACCTACATGGGCATACGTCACTCCACAGAGGTCGGCGCCGAATCAAACCGTCAGACACGTTCACGCAAACTCCAACAATTTTAACGCCAACAGTGGAGCGTGGCTGCCCTGGTGGAGAAGAAATGATGCTAGACAGCTTGTATCTATTCAGATTGTTCAGAAAGAAGAAATTTAACACAAGACGTGTGGACAGTCGGTTCCCTCGACTATAAACCAACTTTGACCAACTTTTTCTTTTCTTTTTTCTTTGTTTTTGTCTCTTGCTAACGGTGCATGTTCAGGTCTGTCAGGCAGTACTTTTCACGGCAGAGGAAAAGGATACAGAAGCTGATTTTTCAGACGCTTACACTGGAAGTAGAGATCAGTTTCACACATTAGTATTGGCCGACAGCTGATCTCTCAATATTGAGGAAATCGGTGCATCCGCTTTCTCACATTGCTAATAGGTGTTGTTTTGAATGGTGTGTCCCAGTGAGACTTGCTTCTAAACAAGAAACTATGTTGTGTTGATAAAATGTTGAATTCTGGTGGTCGCATTGGTGAGAACAAGAAAGTTTCCTTCTGTACTTCTTTTCCCCCCACCTTTCCTTCCTGAATCTCATCGTAATTTTTTTGTATCCCCCCCCCCCCCCGCTGCCGATTTCCAACAACATCCGAGAACTGCAACCTCAACCCGCTCTGCTTCCTTGCTATAAACACTCCTGCTCGTCCCGCCTGTCCACGAGAACTGGCTCCGATCCCATCAATGCGTCCAGAAATGGTTTGAAGCCGAGAGATCGGGCCGGATTCATTAGCCAGAGAAAACAAAGCTCGCTTGTCAGAACTGGCCACGGTAAACGCGGGGCAACATTGAATGATGGATTTAGACCACACTTAAATTGGCAAACTAGATAGAGGAGACCAAACAAGCAGCTGAACAAAGAGGTTCTTACAGGAAACAAGATTTTTTTCTCCACCCCCCTCCACCTCTCCACCCTTCTCTCCCTTTGAAAACACAAGATGGATACTCTGCAACAGATCCAGATTTATTTATTTTTTTTGGCTCAGGGATTTCAGACCAAATATGAAAATTATTTAAATTTGATTCCCACGTTGTCCCCCCACAAGGCTAACATCAAACTGTCTCTAAAATCTTCTGCTTATTTTAAACCACCCAGTTTGTCCCTATTCCCTCCATTTAAACTCCCTGAGGCAGCTTAACACCACCCAGCACTCGGAGTACAACTTAGTGGAGCGAAGTCGAAACTCCAGCAGAGCAAGTGCTAGTTTCGCTGCGAGCTGACATCTTCTCGCAGCTCTGCCTTCCTTCCTTCCCTCTCTCACTCGCTCACTCCCCTGCCTGGTCAGGGGTTGCCAGACTTTCTGTCAGCCCATCGCCTCGTCCCTCAAGGGACAAAGCGCCCGTTCTTCCTGGGGAAAGCCCCCCCCGCCCCGCCCCATCCACTCCACCCCGCCTGGATTCTGCTCTCGCCTACGAGTGCAGCGGGAAGAGGGAAGAAGGTAAAAGAGATCACGCGCAGCGAGAACTATCGTGGTGACATTTAGGGTGCATTCACACCAGCCTCGGTTTTAGTCCGGTTTAATCAAACTCTAGTCAGTTTGTCTAGAAAGTTCAGTTCGTTCAAACTCTGGTCCGTCAAAAACCCACAGCTCCGGGTAAATGGAACCAAAATAAACTTGCGAGTCTAGCGTTAATGGGAAAAATGTCTCGTGGTCTTTTACCAAAGACAAAGGAAAAATCCTACAACCGCTAAAATCTGATGCGACAAAATGTTTTGTTTACATTTTGTTAAGAAGGAAGTTGCATTCATATCTCCTTCAGAGGTTTTCATGTCGTTTCCTTCAGGAGCTCTTGGTGCAGCGCCACCACAGGCGAGGAGGTGTACAGGTTTTTCAATTAGTTTGGCCTGTGTGGCTGGCAGATTTACGTGTGTGTGTTTAACAACCAAAAGACGTACCTAATAAAGTTGCTGTCGGAGGAATAGCCTATTTGGAAATGAGACGAGGAGGTGAGGACGGATGCCGCTGACAGATGGAGACCCAGATCCAGATGTAGCTCCGTCCACGGAGAGGAGATCATTAAACGAGGTGCAGAGTGAAGAGGCACAGCGCTGACTATGATTTCACATGTTCAGCTCCGGCCGTGCTCTGCCACACGGCCTTGAGCAAGGTGGTGATCTTCTAGATTTTACTCTGTGCGCTACAGTTTAGATGCTTTTCATGAACTCAGATTTTGCCATAAACCACAGAGTGTTGCTGCCTGAACCACAGTTCATTTAAAAAAAAAAAAAAATGGCGGGGCAGATATTCAGATAAAAATATCAAAGCGATGCCCTACAGATTCGGTCGGGATGGGCTGGTCTTTTCTTCTTTCCTTCAGTGAGGTTTTGTAAAGATTTGGCATGCTGTTCCAGATTTTAGTTGGTTTGTCTTTAAGAAATATATATAACAAAATACTTGATGTTGCCTCTTTTTTGCATAAATTGAAAATGTATCTGAGACAGTATGTTATTATTTTAACAATTTTCTTAAAAAACTCCCCAAAAACTTAAAAACACTCCTTCAATCTGTTAATTTGCAATAGGGAGAGCAGTCTCTGTTACACAGCTCTGCAGTAAATGGGCTTTTTCTGTCATTTCAAAACAAATGGGACAAACTGCCTTGAGGCTCGTACAAGAATTTTAAATGGAAGAGTGTTGGCGTGAACTTTTAATGCTGAGCTATTTTGTGTTCAGGATGAAACAAAATCTAAATATACAGTATGCCCTTGATTTATAAATAATGTTTAAATAATGAGATTTATTGCTTTCTATTAACCGTATATAACATTCAACAAACATTGGTACCTTCTGAAGCAGGTTATTTCAACAAGTATCCATTTGAACAATAAGGTTTATTGAAAACGTTGTTTCCAGTTGACAACGGTTCTGGCAACGAAAGCGCTTTTTTTTGCAGTTTATTGAATACTGAACTACCTTACCACCACTTTATCTACTAAAACATGTTCAAAAAGCTTTTGGCTCTGTACCACAGCCTGTTATGTCACAGTGTTTTTGATACGGGCTGTTCAGACTAGGCTACAGGCTGCTTTTCAAACTACCTCTCTGGTGGGAAGCAGCTGTTAAATTCACAGTTGTTCCTCTTGTTATCTTGACGTCAATTGGGGTGTGCCCCAAGGCTCTGAGTTGGGTCCTGCACTCTGCAATTTTAATTAAAAATAAAATTGCCTAATGCGTCTGGTACATCTCTATGCCGATGACACAGTTGTTTGCTGTCATGCAAACTGCTTTGCCCTTGTTTTTGATTGTCTTCAGGCTGCTTTTGACATTATTAGGTCAATTTTGTTTTACCTTGCATTGGTACTTAATACTGACAAATATAAAGGCTATTGAAACTAATTACAACACTAATTACAATTACGAAGCTGTGCAGCGTAATTGAATTAAAGGTGTTTATTCCAGCTCTATCATGTTTTAGCATGTTGTAAATTTGTGTGTAGTATGTGTATGTATATGTAAAACACATAAATGGGATTTATCTGTATAAATAAAGGTGTAATGGAAAAAAAACTATGATAAAAACTCTTTGGACTGTGGGTCAAAATTGAACACTGAAAATATGCCAGGGACATATTTATTTTTCAAAGTAAGAACACACACAAAAAAACCAGTACTGTGAATTCTTTTCCTTTTACATAATTAGTATTAAATTAATTGAACAATATTTTAATAAAACAAAGCAGAAAATCATTGTAGATCATAAAAAGGGTCTTGTTTTAATTCAAGAAAGGCACACAAGTTCCTAATTTTTGGATTAGAAATTTCTATTTTTCTACCCGGAAAATGTTTTTAGTCTCCTCCCAGCAACAAAGACTTTCTTCTGAAACCATTGCTGTATTTAGCCCAGCTTAATGCACAGGTGTGCCCCACAAATCTGTTGAGTAAAAAGTCACTGTATGGTTTTGGCCTGACTTACTGCGACATTAACATGAAACTACAAAAAAACATGTCTAACAAAAGAGAAAAACACTTTGTGTTATACCTCATTTAGGATTATATAATTTATGAAAAGTAAGTTTCCTTCTGGATCATCTCTACTACATTTGCACTGTTGTTGAACTGCAGTCAGGAGGCACACAAAAATATTCCAATTATCTCAGTGGACCCCCCCCCTTCTGCCAAATAACATGTAAATGGTGAAAGTAAGATCAATATCAGGATAAAAAAAGAAAAGCAAAGGGAAAACAGTTGCGGCAATAACAAGGAGTTTTGTAGCGAGGCGCTGTGGCTCTGTTTGGGGCTCCTGTGGCTAACCTAACAATAATCAGGTACAACTACTTGGCAGCTGCCTCATACTATGGTTTGAACAAGGTTTATAAATGGCAATTAGTGCTTTTGTAAGAGACTGAATGGTTCAAGGGATGTTGCACAATACAAGCCAAAAAATAAAACCTCTCAAGACCTCAGTTGACTCAGATGCACACAAGGGCAGCTGGGTTTTTACAATATGTGACTGCATGAGTTCAAAAGGTATTGGGGAGTTTATAATCTAACAGTGAACGCAGATAGCTAAAGCAAAGCAAACTCATCCTCTCAGTGTAGCAAGCCCGGCGCAAGAGGAATATTCCAGCAGGTTTCCGCTCCTTAGCACCCTGCCAAAATTTTGTGAAGAGAAAACAAGAACCTAGGTATGTCGCTTGACTTGAAACGGAATACCTTTGTTGTTGTTTTGCTAAAGAGAAAGGAAGAAATGGTAAGTCCTCCCCCCCTGTTAGCACAGCTAAACAAATATGTTGCATAAAAAAGCCATACTGGAAAATTTAGCTGGACCAAAAGATTGGTGTTTGCTCAAATAAGAGGTGTCTGATTGTTACCTCAAAGATCAGGGATTGTGCGTCACATACAAGAAAACCTCACCATTTAGATCTAAAAGTTTCTTTCTGCTCATGTTAAAGTTAGATTTAATTATGAAGTTGTGGTTTTCTGCGCCATGTCAGCTGGCTCATTTAACCAAAGACACTCGGCGGATCTCTGACTCTGAGTCTTTCTAGGAATGAGTGGTAAGCTTGAGTCAGCAACTCCAAGCTTGCGTCTGGGCCGCGTTTTTGTATGAGGCCCTTCTGCAACTGATGCTCCCTTGTTTCCATGCAGCAAACAGTAACCAAACAGAGGCCCTGTTGCCATGGAGATGGTGTCACGGTGTTTTCTCTGTGGTGACATTGTTGGTTTCCTCTCTCAATCAGGACGATGTTTTGTCTGGGCAAGACTGATCTGCTGATGATACTTGCTGTTGCACTTTTGAAACGGCAGGTTTCCGTCTCTGTTTACCACTCTGGGAAACACACACAACACACACACACACCAGCATGCACACGCCCACACATACACACACACACACACACACACACACACACACACACCTACACACACACACACACACACCTTCCCAAAATGGAAGGAATGTGGGAGATAACAGGGGATGTAGGTGGAATCTCTTAAACAGTAAAATGACCCAATATTGGACAAGTCATTTGAAATTTGGGAAATCCTTTCTACAAAGAAAATATCACCTTAAAGGTAGGAGTTTCTTCCGCCGCGGACCTTTGGAATTGTTTTGCACTTTAAAACGTCCCCGCACTGATTTGACGATGTCAGCGGCATTTCGTTTTTATTTGGGTCAACGGCTGATTTGGACACGGTGCGTTGCCACATGCCGTCCAGTAAGCAGCTGACTAATGCAGCAGCCGCCATCCATGGTGGGAGTGGGGAGGGTTGGATGGGGGCAAACAAGGCCTGAACTGTGGGTGCACTCTTTCTCTCTCTCTCTCTCTCTCTCTCCCTCAGCTCAGGAAGTGGGGGAAGAATGCGGCGTGTATGTGTTCTGAGATTGCTGAAATGCTTTCTTGCGTGTGTTTTGCTTCTCCTCTTGGCTGCACGCAGATGTTGCAGAAGCATGCGTGTCAGTTCGGAGACCAGGTAGACCACGTGCATCCTGCTATTAGGGTCGCTTTAAGATGCATCAGTGGTAGTTTTGCTTCTTCTTTTTTTCTTACTGAACAGAATGGCAGATGTACATGAGAGGATTCTTTCTCACCTCTATTGAGACTTTACAATTAGACTCGGGTGTACCGCCAGAGTCACTGACCGACTGCTGTTTTTGATGCTTCAGCTGTCTCACCAGAGCACCTCTGGGATTTGGTCTTCACTTTTTCTTCTTTTTGTCAGTGTGTACTCATGCTTAACTCCTCAACTGCATCTTTTTCTCACACACTGGGCCACTGTATGCAACTTCCTAGAAACGTTCACAGCAGTAAATGAGTTGATGTCCTTAGACTCAGTCATCGACATCAATCACTTTGATTGGTGGTACTGTAAAGAGTTGAATCTGCAGTTCAGCTGAAAAGCATCCATGCACAAAACAGCAGCTTGTTAACGTTTAAAAAAGATGGTTCTGGTTAAAAGGAGAAACTTCAATGTATTTTCTTTGAATCTCAAGTGAGTACTGTCCAAATTTTGGTAACTTGGCTAAAAGCACCATAAAGATGGCTTGATGCTGCTTTGTTCTTTTTAAAAATGTTTTCCCCCTCCGGATGTTGTAAGGAAACAACAGTTGGGTGATCAGTCTTTGACATCCTGATCTCTTCCTGTCTGACTCTCTGGACTCATGTGACCTCTCCTAACACGTGTTTACAAAAATAACATGGCTTATTTTATGCTCAAAGTTCAGAAAACACTGGGGGAGGCTTAAAAAAGATGTCTTTCAGTTTTTAATGTATAGTGTTGCCACTCCAGTTGGCCATAATCGATGACGGAGCCTGGCAAGCGAGGGTTGTGTTGGAAGCTGGGTGGTAGGGTGACTCTGTTTTGTACTCCCCCAACCCAAACAGCAGGCCACAGAAACCATGACTCCGATGTAAAGGGGGATGCAAATGGGAATTAAATGATCAAGACCTTTTTTCTTTTTCCTCATCCCCTCCACCAGAAGATCTTGATTTATTCTGACTGAAAGCCTTCATTAATCTCCTGCCTTTGCACCTTCAGCGGAACAGGGAGCATAAATTGGCCTTGAAATTAGATTGTGAAAGACCCAAGTCTCTTCATCGCCCCTCAAAGCTCCCACAAACACAGCAGACAACACAACTTCTTGTGATGCATTCCTTTGTGACGTCAAAGTCCCTGCCTCTGGGCTACGAGGCGCAGCACAGGATGTCTGAACAAGGGAGACAAAGGGAGTCAGAGAGATGCAACGAGAAAAGATGAAACTCATATTAATGTGTGAAGAGAGTCTGGACAAAATCGATTTCTTTTTTTTCTTTTTTTTTTTGTTGAAGTTTAAATGGGTGGGGATGGAAAGGAAGGGAGGAAGAGAGGGGAAAGGCGCCAAGTGCAGAAAGTTGGAAAGTGACTCCAAATAGCTGAATTCCTACTTCCCTATAATGAGTGATACTTTTCTTTGCTGCTTCTCCTCTGTGAGTTTGACAGCGAGTTGTGCCCTGAACGATGACCAGTCTGTCAGCAAAGAGGAAGAAAGACGCCACCGCCACTCGCTCGCTCTGAGACATGTGATCCAGCGTCACTGTTGAGCAGCAACCGCAATCCTCAGTGTTAGACTCTCTACTGAGACTTGGACTGCACAACATTGATCATCGGCACATCTTTAAGGACAAGTCTCCTGTAGGATATTTTTTACTGACATTGAAAAGCATCCTTAAAGGTGCTTGCTTTGATGTTGGACAAGCTGACAGTTGACTAAACATGGAGCATGATGGTTGCAGATTTACAATTTATAATGCTGTTGTGTTTTCACGCCATGATACTTGGGGGTTAGTCTGGTGAAAACGAGCCCCTTGTTCTACGTTTTGCTTTGTACAGAGAGTCTGAGCTCTGTTACTGAGAAGTGATTGCTTGGAGGCATGGACTCTGTTGAAGGTTTAAATTTTACCCAGTCACTAATCTTTGTCCATGACATATCTTAACATGCCAGTTCAGTGCTATGAAGCTTACCGTAAATCGGCTGCAGTACGTTTTGATTTGTTACAGTAGTTCTTGTAAAGGGACACTTAGCAACAGGCTGCATAAGGAAACAAGCAGATCAGTGATCCTGACCTGCTGCTAATCACACACACGCACACACACCCACCCACACACACACACACGCACGTGCACACAGAGTGTGGGTTGCTTTAGGAAAACACACTTAATCTTACTAAGTTTAGACCTTAGCTTGTAGCTGTGCACCTAAAGTTTTAATTTATTAACTATGGCTCAGTCATCAGCTTCTAGTGCAAAGCAGACCCAGATCAAAGACTCTGATTGTAATTTTGACAGTCGTGTTTGTGTTCTCCTTCTAAATCTATCATTTTGTCCTTTGGGATGAATTCTTCAACACCTTCCTTGTCTCTCCCAGATTTTCAAAATAACTGTTGCTTAAGAGAAAACCCTGTGTTTGAGGGTCTTTTTTTTGTGAGTCTTTATTCAACGAGCTGAGAGCTTCAAAGTCTGTCCATAGTATTGAAGCTTTCTAAGCCCAAACAGCGAGATCTGACCAGGGAGCAGAGCCTCCTGAGCCCAAGTAGGCGTAGCACGTTCTCGGTTAAAACAGCTGTCAATGTTATACACGTTTAGTTTTTAACAGTAGCCATCTTTTTATTGTGATTGTTTAAAAAAAAAATGGCTGACCTCTGAGAATTGAAGCAAATTGTAGGGATTGGAAACATCCCGTCATGGACCAAACGTGGGAACAGAATAAACCCCAAAAACAATACAGTGATCAATAGAAATGATCATTTTCTTTTTCTAACCTGCTATTATTACTTTGACTGGTTTTATGACTTTTTTTAATATAGTTGGGTTTTTTTTAAGGAAAATAAATGTTGTAGATGATAGAGGTTTGAAAATGCATTACAAGATTATTCCCATTTTTTAAAATCAAAACAGTGCATAATCTGAATTTTCTTAAACTTAAAATAAATTAAATCACTTTAATGAAGAAGAGAATCTTTTTCTTCTGCTTTTAAAACTCCTAAAACCAATTTTTTAAAATTCTTTGGCATTCAAAAGGGACAAGACTTTTTGTGACCTTGTTTGCTTGATTTGTTTTATCTTTTATGACGTATCTTTACAGTTTGCTGTTATGTGCAGCTGTGGTTGGTTTTAAAGCGCTTTCTAAGTGAAATTGCTTTGCTATAGTTAAGTTTCATTTTCAGAGTAATATTTGTATTTGTAAGGTTTTAACAGCATGAAATCATAGATTTACACCCAAAAATAAACGGGTAATTTTGCAATGAGTTCCTTTTTATGCTCATTGCAATACACAGCACAAAATATTGGAATTAAATTCAATGCCCAATAAATAAAAATATTTACGATACAGAAGTCATCTGAATTCTGCAAGCTAGTTTTGAATACGTTTTTCCTCTTTGTGTGACTAGTATAGCTAGCCTGCTCCCAAGGACGCACATGATTTCCTTAGCATTGTATTTTCAATGCTTACAATGGAAGCACCTCGCTCCATGCAGAGGAGCACTGACGAGTTTTGGCTGGCGAAGACGAATATATTTACAACAGGAAAGTGAAGAGTGACGCAGGAATTGCTGAAATGTGTGTGACTGGATCATAGTTGGCTGAAAACAAGAGGAAGAGGAAGTGAGAAAGAAACAGAGAATCCAAGTTCTGAAGGATAATCTCAGCCACATTTGATTTTTATCTGCTGTTTCGGTACAAAATCACAGTAACATTGTCCGTTTTATTGAAATTTAAGATTACAATGCCTCTGTCTAACACAAACCATTTTTTTTCTTCCTTCCTTTTCCTACCTTCCCGTCTTTGATTTCTGCAGTCCTGCTGGCTCAGCCCATAGAGAACGAATGTATGGAGGGGCTGACGTTGAAGATCACTGACTTTGGCCTGGCCAGGGAGTGGCACAAGACCACAAAGATGAGCACGGCCGGAACCTACGCCTGGATGGCCCCGGAGGTCATCAAGTCCTCCACCTTCTCCAAGGGCAGCGATGTTTGGAGGTGAGCATGGTTACACTTACGGGTGAAACATTACATCCACTCCTCTTGGGCAGGAGTTTTATGTTATACTTTGGCTTTATATCATTGAAACCATTCCCTTTGAATAGTGCGAATTATAATTTTTAAGCTAATATTTGGTTAGGTGTCTGTTGGATGCTTTATGTCTGCCTGCTTTCCCCCTTTTAAAACCTTAATGACAAGAAGAATGTTTTAGGAGACTAAGGACACCGTTTTATGTACCAAGATATTGTGCAAATATCTTGGTACACTTGATATAAGACATAACTAACTAACAAACAACTTTTCAGAAAGATATAGCAATTTGCTTTATCTATATATTATTTTTAATATTGATGATGTAGTCCTACTGGTACTTTATTTTCCTTACAACGTGACATTATTCCCAAATTGAAATAAACTGCCAGTGGTACTAATGGGTTTCCATGAACTTTAAGGAATTATTGACTTGAAATAAGCTCCAATATCTTGCTGAAAAGTTTTAGTTAGTTTTGTCTTATTTAATGTATTCAAAGATATTTGAACTAGAAACTAGACCAAAGGTACCTGGTAAGATTTTGTGTTCTTACAGTGCAGACTGAGTTATACAGCCGTTTTTTTGAAAGCATTGTGACTTTTATAGTTCATGCGTACGTTGGTGCAGTATTCTCCCAAACATTTACAGACGTTCGGAGGCGCTGGCGCTGCTAAAACGTGCGCACCAACAGTTATGAACCTAGCATTAGCCTGGCGGGTTTTCAAGTTTTGTGCCTGTAGCTTGACAAAAATGTAAAAAAAAAAAAAAAGTTGATTTCCAATGGACACTTTGTATACCTTTTGCAAGGCGTATGCTGGCACGTCCCAGCAACTTTTGCGGAAGTGCCGAAGGAGCTCGCACGTTTTCGTTTGTGTACAGCAGACGGTTTTCAATCATCTGTAAGGTTTGAACTAGTGGAGTTTGGGGTTTGGTAGGAGGAGAGAAAAAAAATAGAAGTTGTAATTGGAGACTTGTTGATGAAGAGAAGTAGAGCCAGTGTGATGGATTGCAACAAGGCCACCGTGACCATGTGACGGCGTTCCCTTCAAAGGCCTGCTCTGTGCTTTGTTGTGAGACATGTGTACTGCACACTGTCCCATTGTCTCTGCTATAGACAGAGAAGGAGGCCTCACACCAGACCTGACCGCGGCCCTTTATCTGGGAATAGCTTAGTGTGTGCGTGTGTGTGGAGCCACATCTAGACACTATAACCGGAATCCCCTGATTATGGTTTTAGGGCTTATCATAATGACTGAGATTTCTTAAAGTGGTGTTTTAGAATTGGAATCTGCATGGACGTAAACACAAAGTCTTCATCTTGTTAGTAGGAAGAAAGATTTGTAGTTTTGTAAATCGACGAGTCGTTCTCAAGATTTGTTTGTCGCGATTAAACTTCTACTTTCACATGCTTTGCTTTAATTGTCACCCTACCCTCCCTGTGTTCCTTAGGACAGATTCAAAAGAACGTCTAAACAGAATCTCGATATGCTGGAGCTATCAAAGAAAACCGTTAACAATTTTTCCCCATTTTTTATTTTTATTTTTAGTTTATCCACTGTTTCTTACTTTCTGTCTTGACACAGACAGCGAGAGATTGGGGCCACGCATCTGCATTTGCAGAGCAAAGTAAGGCAGCCCTCCTTTGGAGAAAAAAAAACAAAAACGAAGACCGATCTGTGTTCTGGTATTCTTTCTCATCTGTCCTCGGCTGCTCGTCTCCCAGAGCGGGACCCGACGGCCGCCTCTGGGTGCGAGACGACGAGGCCAGTTTTTTTCTTTCTTTCTTTCTTCTTCTTTCTTTCTGCGGAGTCACACAGCGTGTGGAAGTTGTAATTAAAGAACTAAATAAAAAACAAAAAGGCGGCGGCCCTGTGCTCTCCTCACAGCGGGGCCCCGCAGAGCACGCTCAGCCAGGGCCGGGCGAGGGCTAATTGACGGTGTGGGTGATCCAAGTCCTCTACGCCGCGCTTTGTCTTCTGAAGACGGTGCCGAAGCCTCTGTCAGAAAAGCAACTCTCCCCGTTTGTCTGTTTGTGTTCATCATGCGTGACTTGATGGCGCTGTGTAAGCATGTGGTTCATCCAGCATGATGCTCCATTGCATCAGTTTGTCATGACGGGGTTTTATCACGGTTGCACAAGAGCGAGCCCAGTGTCTATGGTGTTATCAGGTTGTGTGCTTGGGACTAAAATAGATGCTGTGTCACACTGTCATGGAATAGATGGGTGTAACTCATGGTCGGCTGGTCACCTGTTCTGTATTTACTGACTGATCGCTCCATTTGACTGCAGGTTTGGTTCAACCTCTTTAGGGCATCACATTTAAATATTTAATTGGGCTGCTGGTGAAAATTAGTTTTTTCTTTCTCTATGTGAACTCTTGTATCTCTGCCACTTAAAACATAAGGCCTTGTTTACACTGAGCTGATTTTCAGTGAAACCGTGACACGTCTGTTTAGTGATCAGATTCTCTAACAATAGCTGCGTTTCCATTACAAATGTGTATAAAACTTTGTGTGTTTTCTGCTATTGTTGGGGGGGGCACGCAATTTTTGCAGTTTCAGTGTTTCCATTAAATTAGAAACACAATTAAAATCATATGTGAATAAGCTTATTCACGTGATAAGTCATTAAACATACCGTACCATCATTCTCCTCCTACTACTTCCTGTCATGTTCTTTGTCGATTTCGGCAGTAGTAACATCCCTTAGAGAATGGATGATAAACTAAAGCCCATTTTCAGGTTACTAAAATGGGCTTTTTTTGTAATTGGCATATTGTCATTAAGCAAATTTATTTTCATAATCATAATTTGCGTAATTTTATGGTCAATGGAAAAGCAGCTAATATGGAACGTTGTACTGCATGTGCTACTTAGCCTTTTCAGTTTAGCTCTTCTTCTGACACAGAACATGTTAGGTAAGCACTTGGCTCATCAGAGACAGCTAAAAGTGGTCAAACACTTTTAGACGACATGCTGAAATCACAGCGCCACATAGTGGCCTGGCATGACAACTACAGCACATTCCAGGTAACTTGGCGGTCTCGTCTCACTGATGACGTGGAACTTTTCCCCCATTATCATCTGAAAACACCAGTAGTTTCCAGAAATTGGATTTTTAAGTCTGGTGTGTGTCCAGCTGGTTGGATACATTGGCAACAAATATACTGAAGATTGAAATGTTCTGCGCTCATGTAAGCCTTTGAGATTTAAACACTGCACACACTGATGTCGCGATGACGATTGCCATTTATTACACAGTGGATCCTTCGAATTTGCGAATGACTGTAATACCATAACACCTAACAGCCTTCTAAAGGTGCTTCTAATTGCCTATTTTAATCAGTCAAACATCAAATATGCCGAAAACTGTTTCGGCACTACTGCAGGAGCTAACATGTACAGTCTAAATAACCACTTAAGATGTACTTTTGAAAAGGAAATGGAGTTATAAATATGACACAGATTATGTCTAAAATAATAATTGAGAGGTTTTAATGCTTTTAATCGCTTTCTCAATAATTCCATTAGTCACTATTCATATAAACATCTTTATAAATTAAGTAAGCTGCAGCTTTTTTTTTTTTAAACACTTCTCAGTTAGTTTCTTATGTCATTTGTCTATTTGTTGTATTCCTCTGTTCTTTTTCTCTTTAATAAGAACCAATCCTACAGTTTCTTTCGGCTGTGAGTGGGTCAGGTTTGAGCGTGAGTCAGCTGCTTCCTCATTTAGATCTTTGTTTGTGTGAAGAGCGGTCAGGCTATTGTTTTTTTTTGTTTTTTTTGTTTTGTTCATCTTATCTGTCAGCAGTTTCTCTTCCAAGATAGAAGCATCGTAAACGTTGAACCAGGAGTCGTATTACATTGGTCAGTCTCCTCCCACTCCATGTACATCACGGTTTACTACCTCACTTCCTGTTTCAGCCGTAGTATCTGTCGGGTCACAGGCTCTTCCTGTTGTGCTGGAATTGTTGTCGAGCGGGATTTTCCAAAGAACTCGTTTTGCTTTTCTCTGCAGCCTTTACTTGAATGTGTCGCAGTGGGATTATAGTTTGTCGGATGTTCATGAGTCGTTTTTATTAATGTTTATTTACAGAAACTAGATAATGTTTAAGTTCTTTTTTTTTTTAAATAAAGAATAATAATGGGGAGGGGGAATTTTGGAAAAAGAGAATGCGAAAAATGTAAATTATTTTCTTAAAAATCTGAGATAAAAAATAGAAATTGTATATAATTTCACAAATATTTTCTTATTTTTTTAATCTTATCATTTATGTATGGGTATTAGAAGTGAAAACAATGCCACTTTATAAATAAGAGTTTTTGAAGGAGATATATTCTATAATTTTTGAGTTTTTCTTTTTTCTTTTTTGGTGCACTAATAAATCAGCCCAGATTTTCTTAATTTTGGGAGATCAGAAATTTGCCAATTTCATGTAAACTGATCTTATCCACTGATCTTACCTACTATATTTAGCAACGTTTCAGACAAAAAAAAACAACAAAAAACAAAACAAAACCGTATCAGCCAAAATCTGAACTTCATAATTGGCAATCGGGCTGAAACCTGCTATTGGTGCACCCTTACTGGTCCAACTTTGTTCTGAGCAAACTTTTTTCTTTTTCTTCTCATTTCCAGCTATGGTGTCCTGCTGTGGGAGCTGCTAACTGGGGAGGCCCCCTACAAAGGGATCGATGGTCTTGCCGTCGCCTACGGAGTCGCCGTCAACAAGCTGACCCTGCCCATCCCTTCCACCTGCCCCGAACCTTTCGCTCAGCTCATGTCAGGTGGGCTTTTTTTCCTGTTTGGTTGTTTGAGATTGATTCATCACTGCAACAATCACATAATATTTTATTTTTTTTGTCATTTTCACATAGCTGCACTTAATAAAGAGAAAACAGATTCGTTAATTAGGTTGGTTTTTTTTTTTAAATAAGAGGAAGTATGTTCTGGATATGGCTTGTGCAATTTTTTCTTCTCTTTATCAGAAACAATACCTGAATATTTTGGTATAATATACTTTTTTATGCTTTATCTGTCATCTTTATTTGTTGAAGAAAAAAAACAACAACCCTAAGTCACTGTTGGCCCCCAGATGATTATTTAATTAATGGATTTGTTTTATTATTACTGTGCCCAAAGTTTTACAGCAAATGATGCCAACCCCCCTGTAGCAGGTTAATTAGGCGGAACCCTCTCAATAAGAGATCAGCTTGTCCGTGGAATCGGCTGGCATAAACGCCTGGATCGCGTGTAAATAAAAGTCACAGGCACGGCAGGATCTCCATTAAACATTCTCCAGTGCAGAACCAGCCGTCTCAATGAGTCATCGGGCCTAATTTAAGTCGTAAAAAATCCGATCTGACGGCTGTTGAGTCGAAGCGTTATGAGCGCGCGACTTCCTCGTTTCTGGAGGAAAAGAAGTGAAACCGTTCAGGGAACTACTGAACGTGTCAGATTCTCTCTACCGTCTTCAGGAGGCAGCTGCAACAAGCTGAGGTCAAACACAGATCTGGTGTTGCTCGGCCTTATCAGCTCTTCCCTCGTCTTCTGGGCATTAATGCGCGATACAGTTTGTTACGGACACGCTTGCCTGTCTGTGCGTGACAGAATGCTGGGACCAGGACCCTCACCGACGGCCCGACTTCGGCTCCATCCTGGCGCAACTGACCGCCCTGGAGCAGCAGGTGAAGGAGGAGATGCCGCAGGAGTCGTTTCACTCGCTGCAGGATGACTGGAAGCTGGAGATCCAGGACATGTTTGACGAGCTGCGGGCCAAGGAGAAGGTAAGAGGTTGGCGGAGACTTCAGTTAGCGCCTAGCTGACGCATTAGCTGGTGGTACATCATAAGGAGGGGAAGAACGGCTGGCCTTTTGAAGGCACGATCCACTTTTTCTACCTCCGATACAGATATCTGAGGTTTTGTATCATTCAGTACTGATACGATGCAAAAAGTATCGTGTTGAAATGACTAAAAAAAGTTTCTTTTTGTTATTTTAAACACAGACGTAAATGTACCGAGTTACTGCAACAATAAAGAACACTTAAACACACCAACAGCTTCACAAGCTTGCTCAAACTTGTAAAAACAACACAATTTTAATTTGTTCAGCTTTATTAATTTTTTTGTTGATACCAAAAACCTGGTGTGTACTTTCCATTTCAGGATGTCCTGACAGAAGCAGAAGAAAAACAAAGGATAGTCTAAAATATGTCGGATTTTATGGCTGAATTAAGACAGGAAGAATATTTATCACTAAATTATGCCTAAAAAAACAGAAGAAAAAAAACTAATCAAAAAATAAAAATAGCAAAAATAATTAAAGTAAATTAGTAAAACTTAAAAAGCAACATTTTGTAGGCCAAACTTTGTAGTTAGCATTAGCAATGCATTTCCTGTAGAGACTCTTCCTCTACTGCCTGTTATTGAATATAAGCAGATTGTGCCTGCATTGCCCTCTACTGTTCAAAATAAGAACTGCAGCATAAAAGCCAAAGGGCCACGCTTGTTAATTATTAATTAATTAATCTTAGTACAACAAGCACTTTGGAGGACTTACTCGTGTACCTAAAGTGGAAAGACATTAAAATTTTTTCGTTTCCTATTTATTGCAGATTACATTACTGTCATTATCAAACTAGCAGCCATACAGAGAACCCAATTAAGTGTAAATATGTACTACAAAATGCAGTTTGTTGATAGTAGTATGTTTATATATGCCGAAATCAATCAGACTCTCTATGGAGAAGCCTGAAAAAACTAGAGCATTGGTTTAAAAAGTCTGTAAATATCAAATAATGGGACAAAACCTGACTAGAATCTACAAATTTCTTCTTGCAATGTATGTGATTGTGTGGTTGTGGAAAAACGTTATTTCCATGTGTTGAAAACTGGGTTTTCTCTGTCAGCCATATTGCAGTTCACATATCAAACCTTTTTTTCTTTTTATACTACATTCCCTTTTCAGCTTCATGGTTCCTTTTTGTACAGATGTTTCGCTTCGTCGCACAACTCCTTCGAGACGGGCAGCTCTTCTCATGATTGAAGCGTCGGTTATTTGTTGTATTTTGAGCCGAAAACATCAAATGAAACCTAAAAATGATGGCCTCTGCGCGAGCTCTCGGACTGGCGTTTAACGGGCCTCGCCTCGACCGTTTACTGGCGGAACGGCGCATATTTCTGCTCCTCTGAGCTGGCATTTTAATGTGAGCGGCGTCGAACTCAAAGCAAAAGCTCCGGTTTAAGCCGGTAATGTTCTTGCTGGGCTTTATGAAGAACACACGTTACCTCTGGATATATTGGCGGCTGTAAAGCCGTTGTTTATTGGGAGCTCAGGTTGTTTTTCAGACGGTTCCTAACAACAGTAGTCCAGAAGGAGAGCTAGAAAGAGTTTAAAAGCTTTACTTGTTGTTTTCTCTAGTCTGAGGAAGAGCAATGATGAAGAGCTGGCCGACATTATGAAGTTAAACATTATTCAAGCTAGGTCAGTTGTTGTAAAGTAAATGTATGTCAATAGAGGTACACCATGTGTAGTGTAAGCTCCTTAAAGTAAGTAGATGTTGTTTGTGTGCTCTTTAGTGAAACTGTGTCTATTAAATTGTGATTTTGGCAATGAAATATTGTTGCTTGGCTACCGGAGTACACCGAAAAAATACAGAAATACTATTAGTGTGCCTGTAAATACACATATACAGGTGTTAGTGGTGCAGGTAAAAATAGAATAAAATAAAACAATTCTAAAATGAATATTATACAAATAAAATATATTGGGGCACCAATAAAAGCAACATTGAACTTAGCATTTGGCTGCTTAGCAAACGTCGGCTAATAGCACATCAAGTAGCTTTGCAGACAACTTTGGAAGTGTGACATTCCACTGATGCCCCTAAATAAAATCCAGTTTGTGCCCATTGCCCTCCTGAAGCTGTATAGCCTGCAGAATGACCCTAACGATGCGGCGGTGCGTTTCCTCCTCCATCAGGAGCTGCGGTGCCGCGAAGAGGAGCTGAAGCGAGCGGCCCTGGAGCAAAAGTCCCACGAAGAGTTCCTGCGGCAGCGCGAGCAGCAGCTGGCCCAGTGGGAGCAGGACGTGTTCGAGCGCGAGCTCAGCCTCCTCATCCTCCACCTGAACCAGAACCAGGAGAAACCCAACGTCAAGAAGCGCAAGGGCACCTTCAAGAAGCACAAGCTCAAGAGCAAGAACGGCGAGAAGATCAGCATGCCACAAGGTATTTCCGTCTTTGTGTGCTTTTTTGGCTTTTAGAGCTCGGTTTTATTGAAAACGCAAGCTTCAAACTTTGAGTCACCTTGCAAATAAGGGTTCTTTTGCATCATATCCAGTGAGCGTGGGATTAGAACCGTCACTGTCCCGACAATGCTTTGATCGCTTTGAGCAGCGGTTTTCTCTAGAAACCTAGCCTGGTGCTAGGGGCTTTAGAGCTGTCCACCAACAGCCCAACATGTTTTTGTGTTAATAAATGTTAAAAAAAATTCAGAAGTGCAGGAGCAGGTGCTGGGATGGTGCACAAAGGGGCACCATTGACCATACACGCCCCTTTGTGCACAGATCAGTGCGTCAACTATAAACCTAGCTTAGTCCGTCCTTACTGTCACTGTTACCTGTTTCTAAAACAAAAACCCTATTTAAAATGATCAAACAATGTTTAGCCTGGAGGCCCGTCAGGCTTATATCACACTGGGTTCACCAATGGCAGTTTTCAGGCCAACTACCAATATTTAAAGAACCCTGACCTACCGATTTCGATTTTGGCCAATACCCATTTTTTTGTCTGAAATATTACAAACTGTACCAAGAAAGTTGCTGAGTTGGTAACAGTGAGGTGACTATTGTTAACCATGACAGTCAAACCTCTGTCACGCCAGACAGAAGTTGATGTTTAATCCTTTGTTGAGATAGATAAGATCGGCTGCCCTTTTCAGTACCGGTCTCCCAAAATGAAGGAAATCTGGGGCTGATTTATCGGTGCACCCCTAGTTTTCTCCAGTATTCTCACCCGACTGCCTCGGCTGATGTGTCCTCTGCTGCGGCAGAGTCACGCAGCCAGCAGCAGTTCCCATCCAGTGCTTCGATGCGAGTCTGAGTGTATTTTGGGCCGAGCATGCATGCGTAAATGTGCCGTCTGTGTGTGCCTGTCGGTGTGTTTGTGTGTCGTGGTCAGCCCTTTTCCCAGCAGCAGTGGCAGCAGCAGGGCGGTGATGCGGTGGTGGTGGTGGGTGGGGGTGTAGGGGGTTGATGACAGGGGAGCGTGAGCCAACCACGCCTCAACACTTCCTGTCCATAGATATACTGGCCTCTCTCGCTTTGGCGCTTCCAGTCAATGTATTTGGCTCTTTCTTTTTAGATACCTTCCCTTCCCCTAAAGTCGGTGTTTTTGTTTTCCTGCGAGCCGTATCGCTCTGAAACCTTTTATTATTTTTGCCTTTTCATTTCCTGTCCGTGGCAGTTGTTGTTGTGCGTTTGTTCTGCTTGTCTTCCTCTTGCACTTTTGACTTGAAGTAATTGGTTTCAAACACAGTACGTGAAACTGTGATGCACTCTCAAAAATGTTTTAAATACATTTAATTGTTAGGTGTTGTAACAAAAAAGACCAACATTTTGAGCTACAGACTTAGTCCGAAGGTTCCTGCACGTCCAGCTGGTATTTACTGTCTTAAATCACGTCCCAGTCTCTTTCTCTCAACATTATATGTGGCGCAGAACTATAAAACATGCTCCACGGTCTCATCTCAAAAAGCAGAAGTCATGTTTCCTTGTAGCATGTTTCCCCACTTTAAATAAGATATTCTTTAACCCAGTGTGACCAAATCATAATCTGGATATGGTCAATTTTCCGCATTATGCCAACACTGTTTCTGCCATCTTCCCATGACCTTTTGCTTTGTTACTAATTTCATTTCTCTTTTACAGAGTAACATTGTTTCATTTTTTTTATTGCTTGTTTTGCATATTTGTCTCGTTCCCTCTTCTTACTACATGTTGAAGGTATCCACAGAATGATAGCCGTTAGTCGCGTCGCTTGAATTCACTCCAGTAATTGTTGGATTCCTATTAAAAGGTCTGGTCTGCTTTGTGAATAATTGTTTCAATGAATATAATGGTGAACATAAATCAGAGCAAAATAAACCCGCTTAAAGGATGAACTTCCTCAATCTGAGTCTCAGGACAGGAGCCTGAAATTGGATGTGAAGACTAAACGTTTAACATATTTGAATCCAAACTTTTTACCTTCCGAATAGTTATATTTTACTACCAGGCTGCTTTTAAATTGGCTACTCCATTTTTTTCTTTATTTTCCCCTGCTACTTAGTAGTTGGTGGCTAGTTTGCTGCTTAGCAAACTAGCCACCAAACTAGCAAAATAGCTAATTTGCTAGTTTGCTAGCAAATTAGCCAGCTTTCTAGCTGTTTAAGTAATTTGATCTAGCTAGCTAGCTAGCTAGGTAGTTGGTATTTGTTGACAGTAAATTATTATTTTGACATAATTTAAGAATAGCAACAAGTCTTTCAGTTATGATTTCTATGCAAAACCCCCATAGCGTCTTGAATTGCTGCTTCTCGCTGTTAGCAAACTGTTGTGCCTCGCTAGTTAAATGACTCTGGCTCTTGGATGAGTTTTTTTTCATTTGATCATCTCTGCTGTGAGTTGTCATGCAGTATTGTAACATTTTTAATTAAGTATGGGTTTTTAAAAGCAGAAAAGCCAAATATTCAAGGGGTAGTGTAGTGTAAAATAGTGCAGCTAAAAATCTGTTGGAAATCAGCTGAAATTGTTGACAAAAAAAAATAAAAAATGTTTCAACCTTTCAAACAGCGCCATGAATTGTATTAAGCTGCTTTGTGAATTTTTTAATCTTTTAAAAATGTGTGTGTGTGTGTGTGTGTGCAGATTTCATCCATAAAATTACAGTGCAGGCATCCCCAGGCCTGGAAAAGAGGCGGAACTCTCCAGATTTGGGTTCGGGCTCCTCGCCGTCCTTCGGCCCACGGTTTCGTGCGATCCAACGTGAGTGTAGTTATTTTCCCTCCCGTCTTTACTCACATCCCGCGTTGAAATATCTCTTGTTTGTGAACGCCATCTCCTTTGATGTTGTCTTAAACACTCGTCTTTTGTATTCCCCTTGTGTCCCTGTGGGCCTCCCGTAGCTCCCTGTCCTCTTTCCCTCTCTCCTCCCTGCTCTCTCTCTCACACACACCCTTTTCCATTTTCTATGGTCTGCTCCAGTCCAATTATTATCCAACTTCCTCTGAGCCGTTCAGCACTTCTTTTTTTTTATTTTCCCCAACTGTAGACCTCCTCGTTTCTTCTGTCTGCAGTTCCCACAATCCAGCAGGAGGGGGAGCCATTCAGCTATACTTCCTGTGCAGAAAAATAGAGACACACACGTGCTCCATTTTTTTTCTAGGATCTTTTAATGTTGTTTGTATTTTCTAACAGTGCCAAAAGGGACAATTTTAATAACAAAATAGTTGAAGGAATTTATATAACAGCTCAAATTGGAATAATAAAAAAAATTACCTGCAAAAGTGCTTTTTACATCTAATAGATTTATCACTTAATCATTAAGTGGTATGATTTTTTAATTTTATTCCTAAATGACTCTCTGTTACAGCGGGGCGGCCATTAAAATATGTTTAGAAGATATTCCTCTTAGAAGCCAGCAGTTTCTTTTTTCATCTCTGGATATTTTAGTGGAGAACTTTTATTTCTCTGCTCAGATCAGTTCCATTGTTTTATTATCATCTGACAAATGAGGTAATAAGGAAATCAAACCAGCCCAGGTTTTTTATGTCTCAGCTCTTTTTGTAATTTAGCTGCCTAGCTCAGCGATACATGTTGGAGGCTAGTGAGTATTTCTGCCACAATTTATTTTCTGCACGTTTGGGGCAGAAATAGATTAAGATTTTTGTTCTTTATTAGTTATTTCACTTTTTATTTCAAGTGTGACAGCAATAGTTACAACCCCAAGAGCCTTTTGGTTCAGCTGAACAGAATGGCCACAAAAGTGACATTAAGCAAATTAGCTTATTTGGACAAAATCAACAGTAGGATTTTTCTTTATTTACATAATAAAATAAACATTTTTATGTTTGTTTTTTTTGGTTTAAAATAAAGAAAATCAAACATTTACACAAGGAGAGTTTTGCTCTAACCCTGGAGGAACAGAACATTTTTATGTGGATGTTACACCACGAAAGAACATGTTTTAAAACCAAAAGATGTAAAGTATGAACTTTATCAAAGTTACTTTATTGAGAATGAATATTCCTTTCTTAGTGTCATTTTTGTGAAAATGTTTTGCGTAAAGCAAATGAGAACAACTTTTTAAAAAGATGTACTTTTACATAATGAAGCACTTTTTTTTTTTTTTTTTTTTTTTTTTTTTGCATTTTTGACAACAGTGGTTGGCCTAAAGAGCCACATGTTGCAGAATCTACCTCTAGCCCCTTTTACTAATGGAATCTCCAAAATATAAAAAATAAAGAAAATAAACCTCTAATGCACGTAAAAATATGGAATATGATGACGATGGGACATAAAAATATCCAAGTCAATTTTCAAAATTATGCATCGCCGCTCTTCAGGAAGGCAACCAGATTGCCTCTAATGTTACACAGTTTATCTACTGAGCCTTTTCAGTTCTGCTACTGAAATGAAAGGCAATTTTGGAGTCACAATAACAAGGTGCTCTACAGTTGCCATTATGACAGCTTTTCCCTCCAATATTTGGAGTGCGAGTCATTCTCCCGGACTGTAAGAACGTGGACTTACCTCTGCCCGGGTACATGCTGTGAATTTAGAAAAACTAAATTTGCCCGGTGTTCCTTCTCCTCCTCTGTTTACGTCGCGCCGCGGTTCGGAGGCCGGTCCTCCGGAAGCGTTCCCGTACTTAAACCCCACCCTGGAATCGGAAGACTGTTGCAGATTCCCCAGAGGTTGGCTTGATTCTTAACTGTGCGGCACTAATTGTGTTACGCATTACAGCCGAATTTGGATCAAACAGTGACAGCTGCTCACTCCATTTAACCTTGATGGTTAAATGGAGTTAACTGCCCCGCTTGTTATGTCATCATAGTGTAAATTGATATTAACTTGTGTTGTTTTTCCCTTCATACTTATGAGAAAGGGCTTGCTTTAGCTTCATTAGGTTTGTATAGAGCTTTAAAACTCCACATACAAGTTTTAATGTTTAAAGAAGTGCATAGAAAATGATCTGTTTCAGTTAGTCGTTTAAATGGATTACGTAATTAAGGCTAGTGAGTCTTTTTCTGTTGCTGTTGCTTTTTTTTTATTGTGTTATTTCACACCATGTGAACATAACGAGGAAAGCAAGCTAGCAAGTGTCGTTTTGAAAAGCCAACACTCAAGAAAATGCAGAAACTGCAGCTAAAATTAGCATCCGCCAAAGTAAGAAAAGGAAATGCGGTGGATTTCAAAAGTGTTCATACCTCTCTTCCAAATGTTGTCACATTGCAACCACAAATGTGAACATGTTTAGTTGGAAATGAATGTGAAAGACCAACACTAAGAAAAGATCAGAGTTGACCTGAATACATTTTTTTAAGGAAAAAAATGCAGAAAAACAATGTAAATCAGATTTGACAAAAAGAAAATCAGGAGATTTTTGTGTTTGTTTTGTTTTTCATTGGCCAGCACTAACCACTGCATATTTTAAGGAGAAACTCTTTCATCTGCATTTGTTTTAAATCAGCACTTAAATTAAGCCAAATTTCTGGAGAGAAAACACCAAAAATGTGTTTTTGTGTTTTTAAACTGTAGAAAGCCAGCTCAGTATCGCCCCCTTTAGGTCTAAAATCAGCGGCCCTCGAGGACTGGCGTTTGAGACCCCTGCCTTAAACATTGAAGTCGTATTTGATTTTTAAAGTTATTATTATTATTTATTTTTTAGAACAACTGAAGGTAACCTAGTTACTTTTTTGTGCTATAAAATGGCACTTTGTGCATGGAAAACATGTAACTCTGTCCCTTTCAAACTTTTAGCACAGTGACAGCTGTTGGTTTAGACATCATCTGTGTTACTGTGTTACTGTGTGCTGTTCACACTGCTGGCAGCGCAGACCTGTTGGTGTGAGGACAGCTGAGATGTGTCACTTGACAATATCAGTTATTCTTAGAGCTCAAGTCCCACCAGTTCCCCCTCTCCTGTGAACCATGTGTGCTTCTGACCAGTTGGAAGGTTGAGTGTCGCCATCGGCCTCGGAAATACAAAAGCAAGCCACAAAGTGTAGAAAAACTGTCGCCAGTGCAGATTAATTTCATCTCTGTCTCTCTCTCTCCCCATCTCTCCAGTCAGTCCCAGCGACAGCAGGACGTTTTGTCTGACCCCGGTCCGGTCATTAGAGGCCCCGCCTCACAAGCAGTCCAACGGAGACCTGAGGCTGAACCCACACTGGAGGCCCCAGAGCCCCAAGAGTCCCAAAAGCCCCAAGGTTCTGCGGCTGAGTCCCCAGGAAAGCAGGTACGCCGGGACTTTAAACCACTAACGTCCTACTTTGGTTCTGCTCGTTTCTTTTTTAACAACATGTATTTTAAACAACAACAGAAAAAATCACATATTACATACTTCAACAAACATAAAACAGTTTTAGAGCTGTGCTGCTCATGGTGGCTGCATATAGAAATGGCTTTGTTATGTCAGTTCTGGTTTGTTGTTTTTTTCAGACTTTTGTTCCCTCTGGTTTTGGATGGAGGCTGTGCAGCTGGAGGGAATTTTAGTTTGTTTTTATTTTGTTACTATGAGTAATAAAAGGTATTGTTTATACAACCAGGATATCAAAAAAACTAACTAAAAAAACCCCAACAAGCCAACAACCCTGAACTACAACCACAAATTACAGAGAAGAAGGAAGTTCAAATCTTCTCTTCCATCAATCATAATGGATGCTGCCTGGAAACTGAGCCTGATGAAATAACGGTCTTCAGTCAGAGGCCTCTTCTAATTTATTGCATCACTGACTGCTACCGGAAATCCTTCCTTTCCTCCTTATTCCAGACCACAAACTTTCATTCGAATCTTTTGTCTACATCACCATATGACATGTTGATTTTAAACAGTAAATGAAATAAATAAATAACATTAAAACTGGAGATGCAGAATCCACTTTTTTCACTCCCGGTACGACGCAGATACCGATACAGAAGAGCAGAGCTGAATTGACTTGAAATATTTTTCCTGTTTTTAAACAGACATAACTGTGCTGAATTACAAATGGATCTGATACCTCTGCGCCTAAATACACCAACGGCGTCACAAGCTTGGTCAAACATGTAAACGCAGCATGTTGAATAGCACCTAATGTAAAATAATAATAAAGAAACTGAAATTGACAAAAACAGTAGGTTGTTAAACATGCAAAAACAAACTGCAACAAAACATCTTTCAACGGTTCAGAAAGCGCAATTAGGAATTCTAAATATAATGAATAATAAAGCATGATGTCGCTTAGAGAACAACACATAGAATTAGACTGAACAGAGTCTACCTTTATGGATCAAGCACATTGTCACCAAGTTTGTTTTTTTCCCCAATATTGCGACTGATACTGATATTAGTTGTTCTAAGATGTTCTGCTCGTCTGACTGTTTCCAGTTTATCGATGAGGGCCAAGCTGCTGGGGTTTGACAGCAACGAGAACGGAGACGCCATGGACGACTTCGAGGAGTACCGCCCCCCCACGCCGACCTCGGCCTCCACTCAGAACGGTAACGCCACCCTCTGGGCAGCACTATGTGAAATCGACGTTTTTTTAGCTTTACACCACGGAGTTTCAGAAAGAGCTGGAAGCTTTAAAGTGACAGAGTCCCAATTTCAAGATGTTAAGTTACAAACTCAAATTTTAACTCATTTTGAGTTTCTAACCACTGAAGTAAACAGTTACTTCACTGTACTAAAATGAAACTATGTGCCTGGAAACACATAATACTGCCCCTTTAAGACTCACCCAAGTCTGGCAGTGTGAATTAGAAACAGAAGCTGAATGAATAATAAATGCGTGGAGTCATTATTCTCTCTCACATCTTTTTCTTTTTTCTCTAAACTTTCTCTCTCTCACTATAGGCTCCTCGTCAAAGGACAGCCTCCGCCTCCCCCCCTCCCAGGGAGACTCTGGCAGTGAGGAGGGGGGCTACTCCCCGGCCGGCTCCCCGATGCCCGAGAGGGGTTTCCTCGGCGGCGCTGTCAAGAATACTCACCGGGCATTGCTAGGCTGTGGCTCCCTCTTGACCTCCGTGGCGTTGGGTCGGGGCTTGGACTTCCCACCCAGGGTTCCCCCTCGAACTAACCCCCCAGCCTCGGAGGAACGCTCCTCCTTCGAGCTGGAGATCTCCTCCCCCAGGCCGCTCATAACCGACCCCCCCGTGGTGGACGACCTCATCACCTTCTCCATCTCTGAGCCGCTCCCCAAGCCGCTGCTGGATTTAGCCCTGCAGTACCAGGAGCTAAAGCCGTTGCCCCTGACGCCGCCACCGCCCAACCCTCGCGAAAGGTCCGGCCCCCGGACGCCTCAGACGCACCACAGCGGCCCTCCGAGTCCGGGGACCCCACTGCAGCAGGACGGCGGCGTCCCGGCGGACTGGACCACTAGTTCTGGTTCCAGCAACGGAGAGCTGAGCACCGAGGCCTGGGAGCACCGACCCGACCGCAGGAGGAGGTCCAGCTACGGCCTGCACGCCTCCCAGCTGGGTCAGTGGGTTCATTTCCCCCAGACCGGGGCTCGGCTATCGTTATATCCTTGAGAGCCACATTTGCCTTTATTCACATAAATCATATCACACCTGATAGTCCGGTAGGCTCGTTGAATTGAGGATCAAAGTTGCAACATTTGTTACATTTTCCCCTCCCTGCATCAAGAGCCACTGAAAGGTCTTCTTCAAAAACCTCAGAAGGAGACACTTTCTGCTTCATGATATTGTGACGGTGTCAGATTTTAGCAGATTTTGTCGATGGCACAAGACAACAACTCATTTCTCCTGCTAACCCCCCCAAAAAACAGGTGTTTGTTTTGGTTTTATTTACCCAGAATGCCCTGCGCTCACGGCCAGATTTAAAAGGATAGGAGCTAATTTTGGTGCTCTATGTATTTTACTTCTATAAATGAAAAGACATTGGTGGAGCTCATCAGTGGGTGCAAGTAATCAACTTTACGTATTAATCCTGAAAAGATGTACTTTAATTTAGAATTAAATTTTTAATTACTTTTATCATTTGTATTCAAAGTTTACATTATTAAAACACCTCATTTGATACGGGTTGGTTAGTTTTATGTAGACTACAATTTTTATAAAACATGCATTTGTAAATATAAATGAAAAAAAATAAATCTCTGGAACGCCCATAAACTTGCCGCTCTGGGCTACTGCCCCTCTAAGCCCTTTTTAAAGTCTGGCCTAACCACTTCAAAAAATTATTTTAAAACCTTGACCTCGTTAAAAATAAATAAATAAATAAAATAAAATTTTGTATCAACTTAAGGATATTTGTTGTAATTTTTTATTTTTGTTTTTAGGTTTTAAAATAAGGAAAAAAACAAAACTTTTGCAGAAATGAGAAACGAACAATGATTTCCAATTTATAAAAAGTAGATCCCATACACTATCACCCGTACTTCTAGTGCGGAAAATCAATTTATTACATAAAAAAACTGTTTAAAGCAGCATTTGTTATTAATTTTACATGTGAAACATTAGTTGATTCTTTATCATTTTAAGGCAGAGTTATTAAGAGCCATTGCTGAAGATCCAGAAAACCTCCTTAGCCTGATCTAATAATAATTAGTCTATCTCTGCTGTTTTAAATCTCACTAGTGTCTTCTTTTTTTTTTTTTTTTTTTTAATTTGTCTTCTCCAGCTCTCTTCTCATTGGAAGTGCCATTTTAAATCAGCCGAGTACTTCCTTTAAGTACCTGCTCTTCGCCCAGATTGGGTTTCGGATTCGGGTTTTTAATTTAGCTCCGTGATTCATCTGCAACTCCTAACCGAGCTCGTTCCACCTGGCCGCGCACGCAAACCCCAATCCGGCTTTAACCTTGAGTCCCGTACCACCGCGGCATAACAATGTTTCCTCTCCACCAAACCCTCCCCCCCCCCACACACACACATACACACACATGATTCTCCTGGAATTATCATTGTCTTTGTTTTTAGTGAGAATTTTTGTTTCCATTTAGCAGCAAGGGGGATACTTCGTTGCTGCAGGAGCTTTTTCATTAGCATCAAAGCCTCTGCAGCCATTTGCATATCTCAGGTAACAGCTGGCCCTCGCTGTACTTTACTGCTAATACTGGCAAAGCAGAGCTATCAACCAGGGTTTTTTTAAAATGCTGGGTTTTTTTTTTTCCACTCTTCTGAGATTGGAGTTTTCTTTCATTGAATAGCGCAGGATGAGTGCAGCACATTGGATGGAACTGGAGCAGATTCCAGACTGCTAATCTGTCTGCTGGAAAGCTGGGCGGGTTTGTCTAAAACCGCTGCGCCTTTCAGTAACAGTGTTCACATTACGCATTTGATAACGTCGCTGCGCACGTTTTGTGCCACAGTCTTCGCCGTTTTCTCTCCGAGTTTTAGACCGACGCAAAGTAGCTCATAATGCATCGTCAAAATGTTTTTTTTTATAGTTGAGAAGATGAAAAGCGCAGCATGCATTTGTATTCAGATTCTCTGACTAGAAGTATTGTGAAGTTCCTTCCTTTTCTTGACAAAAAAACAAACAAACAAAAAAAACAATTGGTATCGGCCAAAATTGGAATCAGGCAAATCCATGAGGCCTGCTGAGAACATCTGGATTTATACTGACATTTTAGGAGATTCCACTTGACCAGATTTTAAAGGGAGATGAATGCAAATTCATGCAGATCTGCAGGGTTATCATTTGTGATGAAAACACATGAAATACACTATGAAAGCTCAAAGGAAATGTGCATGATGAAATATTTCAGACAGCTGCATCGATTTTCTTTACACCCATTTTCAATGTAAGCGACTCAATTTTGGCGCCCCCTTGTGGTAACACCCTGGTGTTGAAAACAGATCCGAATGATCTCCAAATTTTTTGGGTCACTTGAACTACATATCACAAAAACATACACACACTTACACAGTACACTCGCATCCTCAAAATGTCTTCTATAA
Source organism: Gambusia affinis (assembly GCF_019740435.1). Classification (NCBI taxonomy): domain Eukaryota; kingdom Metazoa; phylum Chordata; class Actinopteri; order Cyprinodontiformes; family Poeciliidae; genus Gambusia; species Gambusia affinis. The sequence goes on along the minus strand of NC_057885.1, from coordinate 5,071,753 downwards.
ACGTATCTAAATGTTAGGCCTTAAAATGTCTTAAATTTATTGTAAAAAGTGAGTTTGCCTTTAATATATGATGACAGTTTTTACATTTCGTTTTGACAGAAAGAACTATTTAATCTCGTATACTCTATGAATTTTCTTCTTGTGGGACTTTCCTGTTTAGTCGCACCCAGACTTCTTCATTGTGTGTGTCTGGACACGGCTGAGGCTGGCAATGCCACTGCTGTGGTAGTTCATGATTGTGGAGTACAAGTTTATCGCCAGTTGGTTGGGCGAAGTTTGTACATTCCAGTTATAGGGCTGAAATTCCCTTCACAATGGCCTTAAAAAGCCCATTATGAGTTGGGGAAAACCCTGAATTTCAAGACAAGAAAAAAAAAAAAAAAGACATCACACATCATTAACCAAGTGTGTTTTAGGTAAACAACCCTGATATGCTTGTTGACTGGATTGACGCAGGCGACAGACTGCCACATGGTTTTGCCTGGCAGCGTGCGCTTGAAAGAGAGATGCTTATTCAGAGGATTTTTCTCACTTTCTCCTTTCTTTTTAAAAAAAATATTCTGCTGCTCTTGTGTGGCTCCTGATTGCTCGTTCTTGTCAGCTGAAAAGCTCGGCAGCCTTTGAGGGTAACTGTTGATGTAAATAATGCCATTTGGCAGACGCGTCACATTTGGAAACAGCAAATGTTCACTCAGGGTGATTTATTCTGAGTTTAATGTTCTTGTCAGCGCCAATTTACACTTTGTCTGCTGCTCTTGCAGCTCTGTCAACTAGTTAAACAGCACCATGTTACACTTAATTGAGACTAATTACATCAACATTCCTCACTTGTAATTGCTCCATTTCTTTTTTTTTTCTTTTTTCGTGTTGCGGTATCGTGCTTTCATCTTCTTGGTTTTGATCAATGTCACTGCATAGGTTTGTGTTCTGAAGGGTTTTTGAACAGACTAAATCAGATGAGAGAGGTTTGACTGGAGCACTTCAACCATTAGATTCAGTTAAAGAGACATTTTTGCTATGCTCTTTGGTCTTGAGGGTATTTGTTCACTGACAAACCGGAGGAATTGACCGAACAGGACTTGGAACTGAATTCACTGACATCATTCTATTACAGATTTAATTTAAGGCTATCAGAGTAAAAACCTCCACTAATGTGCTAATAGCATACAGCTATATGTATATATTTTTTAAACATTTAATGCACGTAAGTTCTCCAAAATTAAAATTTCCAGATAAACTCTATAGCACTAATGCGTAAACGTTCAGATGAATAAAGTTTAACATCTGTTTTCAAGTTTTGGTTATGGACTGTAGTTAGCTGTTTATGTTCTCTATGTTTTCTCGCTAATAACCATTTCAAACAATAAAAAAAATCCGGGACCAAAATAATACACAGACAATAAAGAACAAGACCTAAACATAAATACAACCTTTCAGACCATTATAGAACATATAAATTATGTCAACATTAGATTGTTGTTGAAGGTTGTATCATTAATTTGTACTGAAGTTAACACTTTAGCATTAGCTTCAGATAAATGCCATGTTTGCATAATTCTTTCATGCTAGCAGAGCTTATGTTTATGATTAATGCTTTAGGGTTAGTACAACTAACTTTTTAGCTAGTATTGCCCACCAGTGCTGAATACAAATGCTAATAATATTTTTGTGACTTTGCTAGCAAATCATTTTTGATGTCACGTCTAATTTTCATGTTGATGTTCCACACTTAACGAGAGTGGAAAGTTTCTTTTTATTTGGGAATCTATTGAAGCGTAACTCTGGTTTGTTGTTTTGTTCCAGTTTTAGATCTCCCCCTATGCCAAGACACACTGGACTTTGAGGACAAGACCTCCGTACCCTACGCCCTCCACCCCAACCCAGCGCTTTGGAGCCCCAAAACCCGCCGTCTCGAGGTCAGCGTCATCCCCCGGCCACGCCCGTCTCCCATCCGGCCCCGCATCGACCCTTGGAGCTTCATCTCGGCGGGAGGCGCCATCTCAGCAGGGGGCCGCAGCCCCATCCGCTCAGACAGCCACGCCCTGGGCTACCAGCCCTCGCCCACCAACCCCTTCACCAGCTGCGACCCTTTCCCCTCTCCAGACTGCGACCCCTTCGCCCTCAAGGCGGACCCTTCCAGCAGCTCCGACGGTGCGCCACCCTTCGACCCGTTCTCCACTCCGTTCCCGACCTCCCGATCCGCCCCGTGCTCCACCAACGGCTCGCCCACTCTGCCCTCGTTCCGCATCGCACCCATCAACCCAGCGGACCCGGCCTTCATGGACCTGGGCTGGGCGGCCTGCGGCAAGCCTCTGGACGTGACCAAAGAGAGAGCCCACCCCCGCAGGACGCTGGGGCTCAAGCCCTTCAAGTCGCCAACGCAACTCAGAGACGATCGCTTCTGAATCCAAATCTCATTCCCAGTCGTGGATTATATGGAATGCAGACTTCATCCCAGCAATACCTGAGCGAGGATGGCCCCGCCCCCAACTTTTTCAAATTGACTGTAATTGGTGTCAAACATTTGTGCTACGTTTGTGCTGCTCAAATTTTAATTGATGTCAATAAATGTTTCTGGAGATCATCAAAGGTCAACCAGCCATGCCTCAGCGACAAAATCAAGCAAAATACGGCGTCTCAAACCATTTGTGCTCGTTTGTGCAGCACAAATTTTTGTTAGTGCCGCTATAATTTTTAAGATTTTCTTTTTTTTGAGTTTCCGAAGATCAACCTGCTCCTACCACCTCCGCACTAACAAAATCTAACTGTACTGACATGAATGAATTGTGCTATGTGTTTGTGCAGCTAAAATTTTAGTAGCACCAAATTTGTGAGAATTTTTTTGAAATTCTAAGTGTGAGGGCAGGAGCTGGGGGAACCTTTTGATGACCTCAAAAAGCATCTGGAATCATTTGCCTTTAGTTTGTTGGTGACCTAGAAATCTTAAAAATCATAGCGGCACAAACAAAAATTAACGCCGCACAAATGGAGCCCAGCTGATTGAAACCATTATGTTGTTTGATTTTGTAAGTGTGGAATAGCTGGTCGACTTTGTTGGCTTCTGGAAACAGTTATATCTTTAAAATGATGGCGGCACAAATGAAGATTTTTGCTGCACAAATGTTTGACACCAATTCTGTTTAATTTAAAGAAGGTGACGGTTGTGGGGCAACTTCAATCAGGTGCCAATGCAATTCAGTCCAGGACCATTTTCACTACTGTTTTTTTTCTTTTTTTTTTTTTGTTGGGACGAAAACTTGGAACCTTTCAAATTAAAACCCCACTGAGGGTAGGGAGCTGCAGGCATTGTAGTTCTTTCTACCCCAGCCTGGTGCTTTGGAGAGCTGAAAGCCAGGGGAAAAGGTGATACAATGGATTGTGGGAAAATCTGCCTGTGAACCAACGGCTGGTGCCAATTTCATTTTCCTTTTTTATTTTTTTGCCTGTGTCTCGTCTGTGTTACTGCTGTCCCTTTGAAGGAGCAGAATCCAGATCTGCAGCCGCATCTTGATCTTCTGTCATCCTGCTCCTATCAGCTGCTTTCATCTCCCCCCGCTTCTTTGAAGCATTGTGACAATGCAGAGGTGGATCAGGCCTTTTTTTTTTTTTTTTTTTTACACAGCTTCATCCTACAGACTGAAAGCAGTCAGGACAATGAAAGAAAATTGGAGTGCCTTATTTTGTGAAGTGTTTTTAATATATATATATCTATATCTCTTAAAGGTTCCCCTGAACCGTTTAGCCGGTGCGTTAGACAAGATTTGACCTAAATTTCCAGATCGTGTAAGAAAAGGAAAAAAAAAAAAAGAAGAAAATCAAATGCTTGTGAGTGTGCATCTGTGTCTCGTTGTTGGAAGAAAACTTCTTTTCTTTTTTTTTTTTTATAGTTTTGTTGCTTTATGGGAGAATCCACTCGGTAGATATTCCAGTCCGCTCGTGAAATCCAAAACGAAAACCGCGACCTAGGCGTACCCCCTCACCCCCCCATCCCCCCCTCCTCCTGCAGCAGTAGAAAGCATTCCAGTCACATTCCTCGGGAAATGCCAGGGATTGGACGGATCCACTGGGCTGGCAGGCGACACGGCGGCACAGGAAGCGGGACGGGGAGCCCTCCGTCGCCCCCCCAGCCTCCTCCACCCCTCCTTTCCCCTGCCAAAGAATGCCGCCCAGCGCTCGGACAAAAGGTGCTTACAAATAAGCGGTTTTGGGCTCCGCGCTGCGGCGGGCGGAGGCAGCAGGGATTCACATGCAGAGCAGCGCACAGAGCCTTGGTGGGAACACAAATACATTTTATTATTATGGGAGTTAAATAGAACTTGCTAAATGCTTGAGGGCTTTATTTAAAGAACGTGTGCAGCTTTCATAGAATCTGAATCTGGTTTTTGAGAACTTCATGCTGGTGGAGTTCTCAGTTTAAAGACGTTCTGGATGCAGCTCTAAGGAAAATTTTCCAATTAAGACAGCTCAGTCAGGGTTTTAGATTTTAATTCACTTTTTATATTTTTTTTTTCGTCACTGTGAAGCAGCTACATGACTTATTCTGGCATTTTGTAGAGGAATAAAAACGTATTTAATTTTGACACATTGCAAAATTCTCTCTGATGCTGCTTCTTTAAGGGAAAAGCACAGATCTTTGAGTGAAGGTTTTGAGATTAGAGTCAAAATTCTGAATTCTAAGAAAAAAGTCACAATTCTGAGATTTGAGTGAAAATTGTGATTTTAAAGTGGACATTTTGAGTTCAATGCCAGAATTTTGAGATTAATGTCTGAATTCTGACTTTTTCCAATTTTTGATTTGAAAAAATTTCTTGTTTTAAGAAAAAAAAAAAAAAATCAAAGTTTAGATTTGAGTCAATTCTGCAAAAGTCAGAGTTGTGCGATTAATCTGATTTCAGACCTTTTTTTTAAATTCAGATTTTCAAGAAACCCCCTCAATTCTGATATTAGTTAGAATTCTCTGAAATTCTGAAATTACTTTTTTCAGTATTCTGATTTTTCAGTCTGATTTTTTATTTTTTTTTTGTGGCTTTATCCTGTTGCTGCATACCGAAGGCATCTCTCCATAAGCTAACAAAACTTGGTAATTTTTTTGTAACTTCCCTACAAAGTTGCAAAATGACATCTTTAAACTTCAAATAACAACTTCATAGAACCTCAGTTCAAGAAATGTAAGCTTTAGGAAGATTGTCACCTATACTGAACTGATAATTACCACACAAACATTTCAGATTCATTAAAATTTTTTCATACAGTCCTAAATGTAAATCACTCTAATGTGTTTCCTAGCTTGGCCTTCTCAGACATTTCAACATCCTGCTGTCTGCAGCTCGCTCCTCTACTTGTGCCACCATGGAGTTGCCAAGCAACTAGCTGAGACGTTTAGGCCAAGTTACACAGTCAAATTGCTTGATTTTTGCTACTTTTGATCCGAGCCTGTCTTTGGTTGGCTTCATGCTTTAGGTCTATTTTTTGTTGTTTCCAATCGTTCTCATCGAAGTCTTACATCCCATTTGCATTCCATGTTAATGTTTTGTAGGCATTCCAAATCATTCCCACCAACGTAGCTTCCTGTTGACACTTGGATCAACTTATTGCACATCTCACATGCTCAAGACACTTTTCATAGGATTTCTGTGAAACCGCTGTGGGAAATGTTAATTTGCACCTGGAGCTGAATACCCCGCTGCAGCGAAGACGTCTTATCCTCAGCAGTGTGTTGAATATCAGAGTTACGATTCATACCAGCCTCTATGATTTACTTATTTCAAAATGGCCTCTTTATTACATGATTGTTTTGCGAGTGAGCACCTGAAAGAGACCCACTGATTTATAGCCGACAGTCTTCCTGTTAGCTTAACGTAATTTGAAATATGAGAAAGATTTTTGACCGGCTGTGTCACCGGAATGCATTTATGGAAAAGCTCAAATGAAATCACCGGTTTTATTGGAAGTATTTTCCTTTATATAAAATGATATAAATAATAATAATGTATTTACTTTTTAAATTCATAATGCACAACTGATGTTGGTTGCCCTTAATATCCAGTACTAGTCACATTTTTTTCGCTGGTTGCTGTAGTAGCTCATTTAGATGAGATTTGGACACAAATAAGAAAAATGAGGGGGGAAAAGAACCAGGCTGAAATGGTAAAAGTAAGTTCTAAATTAAAGCTTTATTTAAGACAAATAAGTAGCTTAACTGGACTTAAATACCTAACTAAAGAATGATTTTGTTAGCTGCCATGAGAGACTGAGTAATAGCGATTTCAGCTAACTGCCAGAGCTAATTCTTGCTTTAAAACTGTTTATTTTGTTTAAATAATGTAAAGTCATTACCAAACTGAGTTAGATTTATGCATAACTTTCTCCTGTGTGCCCCTGAGATACTTATGAGCCTCCTGAGAAGGGCGGGGGCAGCATAGCGCTAACAAAGTGATCAGATATTTGGGTAATTAATTAGCCCTGGCGATGCCGCGCTTTGGGCCAGAAGTGGGTCTGCTTCCTGCGTCGGCTCCCATCCAGATGCGTGTTGTGTCCTGTTTTCTTTTTATGAACGTGTGAAGTTTCAGAGCCCGTGTGAGCTGGGGTCTCCTCCCTTTCCGTTCCTTTTTGTTGTTCTGTGCCAGCGGCTGCAGCTGCTGACTGCACCGTTTCTTTATCGCCTTCGTTTCTGCTTCTGCAGCTTTCCCTCCTCACATCTTATTTACCTGGCCGTTCTTCACTTCTGCCTTGACTTCTCCTTACCGTCTTAGTTTTTGGGGCATTTTCTCATGAATAGTCCTGGTATCGGGGGAGCATTCAGTTCTGTAACACCCATGAAGTGCCAGAGGGTGGGAGAGGGAAAAAATAAAGTGGCATTTGTTCTAGGGCAGAGTCTATTAACTGTGGAGCAATTGTTTTCTTTTTGACACATTCTGTTCTGGTCCAAATCATTTACTGGGATTTCGAGTTATGTGCCATCCCACTGCTTCCTAACTCTAAAAGTTTTAAAGCTGTCTTAAATGGCCACAAGATTTGCTAAATGGCTGCCAGTTAGGAAAAGACAATTATCCCTAACGGTATGCCGTAACGGCTGCTGAAAGAAACGATCATCATGACAAATGGTTCCTAGTTATTTTGTACCCTGGATTTCCTATTTCATCTAAAGCTGCAAAACATAGCATTTTTTAAACTTATTTATTTTATTTCACATGGACGATGTGCAACATTTTATTAACATTTTAAACAGAGAGATGCATGGTACCAGGTTGTAGCAACTGGCTGATTACATCAACCTGTCCATGAATTTAACAGATCATAAATTTAGTCACCATCATATTGCATCAATATGTGCAATATCTCAGTCCCAATATTTTGGAGGTTAGAACATTTTCAGTGCCATGCATTAACACTCCACTTGCCAATAAAGTGTTCCTTTTGGATGTTTTTTTCGTTGTCCTTCACTAGCCACACCCGATCTATATCCACTGACCCTTTTCCATTAGGACCAACTTGGCAAGACTCGACTCAGTTCCAAGTGTTTTCCACTGGCCTACTTTGCTACTAAGCAAAGTACTTTGCTACTAAGCAAAGTAGGCTGAAAACACAATGTCAAACCCGTGTTGGTCACTAGTTGCGTCATGAGAGCAACGCCCTTAGGAGAATTACACCTAGTGAACGTATTTGGAGCGTTAAGGACAATGGCAACTCTGAAATCATCAATGTGGTGTACTGACGAGGTGCAGACATTTTGCGCTTGCGTCATATACAGATCAGGTTGGGGTACTTTTCGGACTCTTTGATAGCCTGTTACTCCACCCACACAAAGCTGGTCCCCAATTCTAGTGGAGAATGACTCAAACTGAGTGGAGCCAAGTCGAGCCATAACGACTTTCTAGTGGAAGAGGGCCAATAATGAACAAGTTTCTAAAGGAAGTTGGTAGACGAGTCTCAGAATTTCCTTGCGGTTGGACAATAAATCAATAATGATATCAAAGTAGACACGTGTTCAATAGCAATAAAAAAAAAAAACGTCTAATAGCATTTTAATAATTTCACTGAACTCCCATCCAGAACCAAACAGCATTCAGGGGGATGTAGGCCACCTCTCACGGTCAGCTAAGACAGTTGGGCGCCATCGATTCACTCACTCTTTAACCAGATAGTGAGTGAGTTATTCAACTGGTTATACAACCCGTAAGTTACGCAGCAGCAGTTTCAGATTTAAGTTAAATAGGGTATGAATTGAAATCCCAGAAAAGTCAGTCATGAATTGACCAAAACAAAGATCTAAAACAGCAACAGAAGGAACCAACCAACTCCCAAAACAGACATGTTTTGTTTTACTAACTAGTTAAAAGTGAATAGCTAAAATGAACCAAGCAAACAAAATAGAAAGACGTAGAACTTTGATTGCAAGTGAATACTTAATGCCTCGCCTCAGCATGTCAACACGCTAAAAGCAGGTGCCATCTTATGATAGTCGTTACCTTTGGGCGGCTGCTGTTTTCATTGATCAAAAAAGTGCATCGAGGAATCTGAGATGATTGAAATGTTTGGGGAAATTGCTTCAGTCACAAGTTTTCCTGTGTGATGTATCCTCTTCCAGCTGTCATTCAGCAACCTGCCTTGGCTAGATTTGAATTTTCCTTCAGAGATTTGGTTTTGGAAAACATTTCTCGTCGTTTTCTATTTAATAATTGAGGACCCTAAAATATGACTCGAAATAAAAGGAGTCTCTTGTGCTTCTCACAGATGATTACTTTCCTACCTGCAGTCAGAGGGGGGAATGTTTTTCCTTCTGGTAATCACTTCTGTTGCGGATTGACCCAGAATGAATAAGCACTTATTTTTGCACACACACACATAAAAAAAAAAAAAAAAAAAAGAAATACTCCCCACACTCGCTTTCCCTGAACTTGGTTTTCTAATTTGCTAGCTGTGAGCAAAAGGCTTGACACATTTTATTCAGGATGTCTTTGACAGGAATGTCTGATTCTTGGTTTTGGCTGTCAGATTTAAGAAGCGTAGCTGCCATTCGTCGCCCCTGAGCTGACAACCTACGCTTCGACAAGAAAGTCCTGACGAGTCTCTGCGCGTATAGGCAGCAGGCAGTCCGTCACCACAAGTCACTGTCCTGAGTGCAGCTGACAGGTAGCCAAGTCCCTCCGGCCCCATTTGACAAACTTCATTTAAAGACTTGCCCGGACCATTTACAGTAATAACTAAATGCAAAGATGGCCAGTGAGTCACGTGAAGAAAATCAGTAGAGAAACCCTTTGAGACTACTTGTTACAATTGACTGTTACAAAATGAAATCTTGGTTAACTTTATCCGAAGTTTGTTTATTGGATCTGCTAAAAGTCATGTTTACATTCATGCTTATTTTTCCCTTATTCATGCTGTTGAAGTATTTTCCTTAATAATAAAATAACAAGTCTTATATTTAGTTTTTTGGTTCAATAATACTGTGTAATATAATATTATCAAATTTAGTTTGATTTATGCATAACTTCCCACTGTGTATCCAATTCTAGTGATATTTTTTGATGGGCGCTATACGTCACAATTTAAACTGAGGTTTGTGCTAATTTCTAGATTTGCATACATAAGAAAAACTAAAAATAATAAACTAGGCTTAATTATTTTTGATAAAGCCATGAAGTCAACATAAGAAATGGAAAAAGGTAACTAAACAATTTTTATGCTGGCTTAGCTTGATTAACTTATCAATTTCAGCTAGCTGCCAGGGCTAGGATTAAAATAATTTAAAATGTTTTTTTGGTTTTAAAAAAAAAAGAAGCAGGATTTATTTATATGTTCCCACTGTGTAATTCTTCTTTTTCTTGTTTTTGTTTTTCCTGAATTATAAATCTGTCTGTGTCGGTAGCTGGTTTGTGTTTTCCCATCTTCTAGTTTCTGAACACCATGCAGACACAATCCAATTCACTTCTTTGTCAAAACAGAAAATAGACAGGGTAAATAACATAAATCAATGTTCTGTACGGAACTGCAACAGCATGGTGGGATGGTGATGGAGGTAGGAAATATATTAATTTAAAGCCTTCGAGGTAAACTAACCAAGCTGTGGAACAACAACAACTAAAAAAAAAACACGTGAACTTTTGTCAGTGAGGTAGGGAAAATAAAATAGATCATTTGAATTTCTAAAGAGGTGAGGAAGAACATTGTGCCCTTAAACATGGCAGGTTTCTGCAGCGTGGCTTAAAATGTTCTTATTTTTTTACCCAACAGTTGCATTTCTCCAGGGAAAATTAGAAGCAGTTCAGTAAGACTGGATTCAAACCGCTCCAATTCAGTTTTTACTTTGGCAAGCTAGTTATTGTTTAACTCCTACAGTGGCTCTCCATTTATCACTGGCAGTTTTCTTTTGTTTGCTTGCGGTCAATTAGGTGGATGTTCCAAATGCGTGGTTTTCTGGCTTGCTATAATTGCTTCTCAGCTTCCTGTCTACACCAGAAACATTATTTAGCGTTTACGAAAGTGAAACACCTGGCCAGACCGTTGTTTGGCCCCATTAGACCGGCACCAAATGATTAAATCTGACCTTTCGCTGACCGTTCAGCGACGGCAGAACCCCGGCGGGGGATGCGGACAAAAGCCCAGGTCGGCGAGAGATCGCCAGCAGGTGGAGAAGCTTAATGCTCGCCCTCTGAAAAAAAACTGTGAATATTATTTCAAATTCTTTTGGCGCGGGCACCCAAGGTCACAATCTGCTGTCCCCTTCTCTTCCAATAACAATGAAAACAAAATGAATAGGAGCCGCGAAAGAAAGGCCGATTGGTTTCCAGGAGCAGGGCGCCGGCTCCTGCGGACAACTGGCAGCGTGTCTGGAAAATAAACACAGATTTCAGCGAGGTTATCAAGTCCGAGGCTCAAACACGCTTCCCTCATTGAGCTCAACAGCATGCGGCCGCTTGCTCGTGATTATTGCTCCGTCTAGTTACTGACACTCAATTACCTTTGTCATCTTCCTCTCTTGCAGAAGCTATTCAGTTTGTACATTTCTGGGGGTTTTTACAGCGCTGCTGCAAATCAATTTGGCTGAATGAACTCTGATCGGCCCTTAGATATGGAGGTGCTAAATGATTTATTACCGTTTGCTTCTACAGATAGATGATCTTTTCAGCCTTTCTCTTGTTCATTTGATAAACCAATACAGATCACAGTTCATAGGCAATCTCTTTCGATCATTAAGAGGACTGTAAAAAAGCATTTCCCCCCCTTTTCGCTTGGTTTGGTTTGAAATGCTAATCGTAATGTGTAATTCAAAACCTCTGCTCATTCAGCTGCAAAGACTGTATGAAATAATCATCGTCTCCTGTAAATCCTGCCAGTGTGGCTGATTGCAAGCTTTTAGCAAAGACAATTTATCTACAAAAAAACTGACAGTTATTCCAAAAAGCTTGATCAGCGTGTCACCAATGCAAACGTAAGACTTTTTTAAGTCTTACGTTTAAGAATGAAATTTAAGACCTGTGGCTCTCTAGAACTGTACAAATGATGATAAGTAAACTTGCACTAATGGCTGGCTAGCTGGCTATCAAACTATCAGCTAGTTAGCGGTAGCCTCAACTGCCTCAATGAAGATGTCTAATCTTTAGCCTGACAGTAAAGTCCCACAAGTAAAACAAAATATATATGCAGTACAGACCAAAGGTTTGGACACACTTTCTAATTGAACTCAATTAGAGTTCAATTATTGAACTCTAATTGAACTCAATTAGTTGAAATATATTTACCACAACAAAATTTAAGACCTTTAAAAAAAAGTATATTTAGGACTTCTTAATGGTGTGCCGACATGGTTAATGGTTGTCGCTGCCAAAGACGAAACAACTACTTTCCCGATTTAAGAAATATTAGATTTTTCCCAAATTTTGGACTTGACTTCTTTTTTTTCTCCTTATCCTCCCTTCACAAATTATTTTTTTCTTGCACTCAGGTGTTCTTCGGTGTTCAAATCACCTTGACGCTTTCAATAATTACATTTCGAGTGTGACCAGCAAACAGTGTAAATCTCTAATCGGACGAGTGCTCCATCACAACACTGCGAGAGGAAGCCAGGAAGTTTGTAACCGCTTTTCCTCTGAGCGCTAACTTGTTTTAACTACTGGCAAATTATCCCAATTATTATCATGTAAGGCATTTAAAAGTAATTAACAGAAGCCTGAGAGTATTTAGCAGTGGGTGGTCTCTTTCAGGTGTTCATTAGAGCTGAACTCCCAATGATCCACAGATGCAATTTGCAAGGTTTTGGTTGGAACAAATCCCCGTGACTCAGATGTTTCACACTCGACCTCTAATGGGTTTTTAAAAAATTTTTTATTTTTTTTTACTTTCCTGCTCACGGTTTTTCCATACAGCGGTCAAAAAGGATATTTATGACTGGCCACCTTCTTAAACACTGGATAGAGACTCTTTCGAGGTGACCGTTGACGCAGTCTACTTTAAGATGATAGATGCTTGTTTTAGGTTTTCACTGGACTCTTGACGAGGCATGCTTTTGGGTGCTTCTATTCCTTCATTTTTAATGTAAAATGTTTTCACTGCAGGGTGCAGTCAAAGAGTTTCTTTGCCTTTTGAGGATTAAAAGTTGAGCTGTTTAGGTAAAAATACGCAGAAACTTCAGCCTAATGTTTCTTTGGGGCACCCAAACTTCCAATTTTATGTTGAACTGCTTTTTTTTTCACTCCTCTTTTCTTTTTCCTTTTTTTTTGGATCACAAACATGCGTCAGCTCTCCTTCTGCCTACTGTTGACCATCTTTAAAGACTTCGCAGGCCTTCGTGCTTTTTCAAAAATTCTCAATTATTATTATTTTTTTTTGTGAAATCTCGCACTGGGCTGGGCCTGAATCATCTGTTTTTACTGTGCGTCAAGAGTATTATTTCTGTATGCAGTATGTGAAAGTGTTTTTATTTCTTATGACTATTATAATGGGTTTTAACCTGTGGAGAGGAACAAAAAGCTGAAAAAAAAAAAAAAAAGAAGAAACGACCAAATAAAACGTAACACTCCTGACTCGCCTGCGACTTTTATTGTTGCGAATACGGCCGGGAGGCTTTTATGATTCGTCCGTTCTTCGAACATAAAAACAGTGTGAAATTGCTGCCGTTTGATTTGAACTATTGTCAGTGTGGTCCGCGACAATTTTTCAGCACTCCACTGCCATGTTAGACATCAATTACAGAGTGGGACGCCTCCCGCTGTCCCCCTTCGCACTGACAATCGCAGGCTGGAACGAATGTGTTGTTTGTTTGATGACATCCTCATAAGAATTATCTGTCGCAGCAATTATTTTGTTTGGAAATAGCACTTTTCACATCATGCCAAGAAAGTGGGTTTTCTTTTTTCTTTTTTAATTAAATATGAATGCATGAGGTTTGTGTCTGTGTTTGATGTGTTGTTGAAAAAAGGTGAAGAAGTCTGATCCTGACGGACACCTGAAATTGTAAAATCATAATTCACCCAGTAAAAGAGGCTTTTCGCTCCATGTCAAGGGACTGCAAAATCAATCTCTTGCAAAGGTTTTTGCCAGAAACACAAATGTGATTTCAGGTTGAAATATTTTCTTTGTTATTTTTGTTGCTTCTGTTGTAGATTAAAGAACCAGTTCTTTTTGTAGAAGACGCATCCCAATTTACACAAACAGTAACATTTTATATTTAGAAGCACCTTGTCTCTGGATTTGAAACTTCCCTGCCATTTGTAAAGAAACGGTCAATATTTAACATTAATAATTTAGGTTTGTTATATGAGGGAAAAAAACATAATTCACTTTTCTTTTTTTACCATGTTATTGATTTATAAATGTCAGTCTCAAACTGACTGCTCTGTGTTAGCGAGCTAAATATCTTCAAACTGAAGCTAAATATTCAGTTTGAAGCTAAATATTTTTGCCTTCAGTTTAGGGTCTAAAGTGAATATTTAGCAAGATAGCTTGTGGAGAAGTATTTACTTTACAAACTAATTACTCAAAATAAAGTATTTAGTTTGAAGTTATAATCAACTAAATAAGCTAAAGAGTTAGCTTAAAACTGAGTATCTTGAGTATTTAGTTTAAAGCTAAATATTTAGGTAAGCTTAGCCTTTCAGCTGCAACATTATGAATTGAGACCCATTGAATTGAGAGTCAGCATGTGCTTTAGCACGTATTATCAGTGTGAGTCAGTGTCAGTGGTGAGACTCGCAACTTTAGGTGATGACAGATTTTAACAAGTGTGTGTCCTCCAAAACATGACATTTTGGACCACCTTACTGTTTATTTTTTAATTCTCACTGTGTTGTTACCTTGTCAGAGCAGATGACCGTTTATGAATAAAACTACTGCATTTAAAACGATAACAAGGGGACTGTCAATATAGACTTTTTTTACGTTAATATTACCTACTTTTCAAGCTGGGAGGATTTGAGGTGATATATGTTTTAAATATAAAACAACTTAGTTTTATTTTGTTATCAATACAAATGAAGTGTTGTGTATGAATGCGGTCCAGGTCGTCTCTGGCAAACAGAGAACCGTTCGGTCCAAACGAAGCAGTTAACTCTCCTCGTGGACAGGTCAACATCTCCTAAGCTAACCTGTTTGATTAGCTTAGCACGCGCCGCGGGACCCTCCTTGGTGGGCTTCACTCAGACATGGCGGCTGCACTTCACTCCGGCCCGGTCCCTCCTTCATCAGCACCGTCTCCCAGCTGGATAACAGGCATTGAAGAAGACGTGAAGCAGGAACTCTCGCCAGCGCCTGACCCTGCAGCACGTCTCAGAGGTTTCTGTTTCCATGGACACCGAGGATGAGGAGCACAGCGGTGAACACTTGAAAATTTCTTTTTGAGTCATTTCATTTATGATTTGAATTTTTACTCTTTTTCCCTCCCCTCAATTCTGTAACAAAATAGTCTCACAATACGTAGGACAAAAAATACAAACAAACCTCAAGTCCAGTACAGTAAAAACTCATAGCACCTACTATCAAAGAAAAGATAATACAAATGCTATTTTCTATTTAGGGCAAATCCAGTTAATGATGTAAATCTGTCTAGTAGAATGTAGAAAATATTTAAAGATATCTCCCAAGTTTACCACATTATTTCATGTAAATGTTAAAATAACATATTAGAAATCGGTTCGAAATAGTCGCACTCAAACTTGAAGGTTGGCGCATGAAACAAACACGAACTGGGACACCAAAATGATATAACACCACAGATTAAGCACACGAAAACATCCACACAAGAAACTGATTATCATTCGGGCTGAAGATACACATGTAAACACTTTGAGTTTGCAGAAGAGTCATGTTTGTTGTGTTTCTACACCATTGTGTGTTTAGATGGTGCAATGAAAGCGTTCCCATCGCTGAAGCCTGCTGGAGAGGCTGGAGAAGCAGGCAGCATGTGGACAGGTGGCAGAGATATGCAGAGTGAAGCAGGAAGGCATGCATCTAAAACGATAAGCCCAAACTGTAGCGATCTGTTGGGTTTCACACGTGCAGCGTGAGGATCAGAGGAGCTCAGCCTTTCTATAAATGTTCCCAAATGTTATTTATAGCTCCAAAATCTCACGTGCCACACTATTTTTTTTTAGGCTTCCTTTAACATTTCCTATGAAATGAATGTACCCGCAGCATTTCTGTACTCTGAATTTTACTTTTCCAAGGTGATCAGTCACTTTAATCATAATCTTTGTCACATTTCAAAATGGGAAAGTCGAGGGAACATGCAATTTGTGTAAATTTTGCCATGTCAGGAAATTGCCAAGTAAACAAACCAAAACTTGTCAGAAAACACACAGTTAGCAGGATGGTAAGAAATAATAATAATGAAAGTTCGGCGTGCTCAACGCTGAAGAATTGTGGGAAAATGTGACATCTTGACACCTCAGAGAACCATATATGATCACCTGGAGATCTTTTCTCTTGACTGGAGAAAGTCTAGAGTTTAACATATTAAATGAAAAGGTGTTTTAGTGTAAATAATGTGGCAAATCACCTCATATCCACTGTTTAGCATGATACCAGTTTCTCTCCTAGCACACTGAAATTTATATTAAAATCTGGTGGATTTTACTGGAAAATTGAAACTGTGATTAAGTGTGGCATCAGGGTTTTTTTTAGAATAAGAAAATTCACACTGAAAAAAGAAAGTAGGTGATCCAATTACCTAATTACAAATTAGCTCAGGCTGTAAATGTTGCCGTGTCTCTAACAAAAATAAACCAACAAATGAAATGAACTTAAACAGTCTCCAGTAGAAGTTCTAATACCCACAGATATTGTGTAAGCAATATCTGTTATTATGAAAGAACATTGGAAATTAACACAGTATTATATAAAATCGATTTTTTTCTTTAGCTTTTCTAAAAAAAAAAAAAAGCTAAACAGAGGGCATGTTTTGTCATGTCATTCCCTCATCAAAAACATATCTGGAGTGTTGCTTTGATTCTTTCATGGATGTTCAGCTCCTTCAGACTAGCCAGCAGCAATTAGCAAATACCTGGTGGGACACCTACTGTTGCTGAGCTCATTATAGGAGCTACTTCTTAGTGCAACGCTGCTAAAAACGTTGTTGAAGGTTAATGTGATGAAACACGCAATAGTTTCAGAAAGAGAAACTCCACGTCTCTTTTTAAAGAGTCAGAGGCCCAATTTCAAGGCATAAAAGTACAAAGCCGAACCTCTTTTAAGTCATATTTGATATATATAGCCTTTTTCTAACAACTCTTCAGTGCCACTCAGGGCCGGATTTAGGAGGATGGGGGCCCCTGGGCTGGAGTCAGGATGGGGGCCCCTGGGCTAGAGTCAATATATATATATCTATATATATCTATATATATATCTATATATATAGATATATATATAGATATATACATATATATAGATATATATATATCTATATATATATATATATATATATATATATATTTGTATGTGTTTGTTTTGTTTTAGGATGAACAGAAAATGACCGAACAGTAAGTTTTGACAACTTACAACTTTAATAAGCCAGTTGTCACAAACTACAAACAACTCTGAACTCTTTTCTAGAAAGACTAAACCACATGTTGGGGTTGAAACTAGAATATGATGCTTGCATCACAAAATAAAATCACTGAATAGTTATTGTTGCCTGGACTTCAACACAAACTATAAAACAGATTGAGTGCAAGAAATGCAATGCTCAAATCTACTTTTACAAAGCAAAGCGAGTAAAACAATATTTATACAAATATCCCCAGCATTTACAAGTCCATATAAGTACAAGTGGAATATATCAAAACTCAAACTTTTTCTTTGGTTTTAAAGTTCTTGGTAAATAGTGGAGGAAATAAATGTCAAAAAAGTGCTTCTCTGCCAGTCAGACAGAACATGGATATAAACAATATCTTCTGGAAAAAAGAGATCAGGCATACTGTAGTTTTCAGAAAATATCCTGACCCAGGTAAGTCCAAAGTACTGCCCTCTGAAGGATTTTTTAAAGTTTAGGCATTTGCGTTCAGTTGCGTGCTTCCAGTCACTGAAACCAGTTTCAAAGTTTGACTGAGTATTAGCATTTCTGAAAATGCGGCATGCAAAACAAAATGCAGCTCCGTGGATGGAGAGTAGAGCAGCCACGGTCTTCGATGTACTCACCATTTAACATCTTGCTTTAAAGTGAGATTTGGAGAAGTGACGCTTTTGATGCTTGTACACCTTCTGATGCTTGAAAGCCAACATTCATATTTTGACAGCTCTCCGTCCTCGCTCAGCCCAGTAAGCTCGCACGGACTCGTCAATTTCCCCCCAATGCGCCGGATCGGTACTGTACGGATCCACAGTCGTCTTTCCATCTGCGGAAGAAGATCCCGCTTCCACCAACTCTGACTCCACAGACGCCAGTCCAGCCACCGACTCAGTCACGGTTATAGGTTCTGGCGGGATCTTAGTGCCGGTGTTAGCATAGCTAAGGGTTTGAGGAGCGGGGATAATGATGTTTCTGCTCCATCTCCGCTAACAGGTTTAAAAAAGCCTGTCAATTTAGGCATTTTGTTTGTCGCCTCTTTGGCGCGATGCTCTTTTTCTTTTCTCTTCCTTCTTTTCTGCGCTCCGCTGTCATATTTCCTGTTATCCGCCATTGTAAAATAATATTCCCTTGACGCTCCTCCTCCCCAATGCGTAAGATGCGTCAAAAGTGGACCAATAACAAGCAAGCATTCAAGATGGACGTTTGCCAGAACAAATTGGAACATTTTTCATCGGTGCTGTCAAAATCATGGTAGTCATTGATTAAATTCTGACACTATCCATTCACAAAAATATAAAACATCCTTCGGGGCCCCCGAAATGCCGGGGCCCCGGGCTGCAGCCCCGGTAAGCCCCTGCTAAAATCCGGCCCAGGTGCCACTTATGACAGACACTAAATGCTTCATTATTATCACTTGATTTCTGTGCTTAGTATTGAAGATATAGATTTAATACATCAGGTTAAAACTAACAAAATAGCTGCATGGTAACCATTATATACACGACTAAAAGACAGATTTAGTCGTTTAATTTAAAATGACTGACAAGAAAATGATTTGAGTTGGGGTAGATGCGTTTTATCTTGTACTTTTCAGTCCACCACTTGGTTAAAAATCAAAGACTCCCTGCAGACATTTTCACTCAGCCCAGCCTCAGATGGTTTGTTTTTCAATCTAACAGGGCTCCCGCTAATCGGCGTGAGTTCCCCAAACGAGGACGCCGATGATCAGACGGAACATTAACGCCCCTCAACGATAGAGCAGAATGCAAAAAAAAATACATTCGATACATTTCTTTAAGGGCTGGGAAATTATGTGAATCTTTTTCATTTCTGTTCCTAAACCGGAGGAGAAATGGGGCAGAACTTCACAAAGCTGCTGAGAGGATAAAAGTTTTGGGCAATTATATCTCTGCTGGAGAATTGTTTCCGTCCCTATTAATTTTCTACTTGAAATTGATTACAGGCCGAAGGCAAAACAAAAGTGAAACTTGAAGCTTGAGCTGAGAGTAAATAAATAAATAAATAAATAAATAAAATCAACGCCTCCAGTAATTTAGTTGTTTATGCTCCTCATGGAGTCAGAGAGTGTCCCGAATGGGGCCCCGAAATTGATTAAATTTTATCAGGAGCCAAAGAAAGAAGGAACATAAAACAGGAAGACGTTGAAAGAAAAATAAAAGCGTTTGTGTATAATAATCTGAGCACAAGAGAGAGAGAGAGAGAGAGAGCATGAACGTTTGTAGCCTCTGGGTGTGGACAGCCTGCAGCGACGTAGAAATCAATAAAGCTATCATTGCAGCGCCGCGTGCCATCAGTGGAGATTCATACGCCGTCCGCTGCACTGGATGCATCGACTAGACCAGTTTTACCCAAAGCAACTTCCAGTTTCAGAGGAACGCAGAGTCAATTTTAAACATTTCATGAAAAAGAAATGTTTTAAAGCAACAATATACGGTGTAATTTGCAAATTTCTCTTTTTATTTCTGATCAGGACCTAAAACTGTAGAGTGTGAAAGGTTTTCAGTGTGCTACCTGAAAAGCTTTCATATGGCAGTTCTCACCATCAGGTAAGCAGATGATGATGATGATGATGATGGTAATTTTTTCAGACAGACATTTCACCAACAAATATAATATCAAACAAATATCGAACAAGTGTAAATACATCACTTGTTCTAAAAAGAAGTATGATGAAGTTTAACTTATATAATCATGCCCCTTTTCCACTCAGTAATTCATAAAACAAATAATTTTCCCATTTCTTGATGCGAACACAATTTTTTTCTAACTGTCTGAAGTTCAATCAGATCAAACGTCTCTCGTTTTAGCTTAGCTGGAATCCCCAAAAAATTATTTCCATTTGCTAAATGCCCAAAAATGTAGCGATAACATGTTTTTAGAAATGTTTTTGAAAACTTAAATCCCACACTTGGTCAGCATTAGAGATAACTGTCTTTTAAAATGTATGACTTGGGTCAAATCTTTAGTGAGTTTTTTGAGTTATCTTTACTTGACTATTTAAATATTGCACTTTAGACTCCACTACATTTCTAGGAATTGTATTTTGTGTCTACAATGGGCCAAATGATTTTCTTAGATTTTTTTTCCCCCTAATGTGTCAGATTTACAAACCTTTCATATTTCACAGCCCCACCTGTTGCCAAATGAACCACAATGAGACCTCATTTACATCCCACAGATTAATTTATACTGAGCAATTTCTGCAAAGCTCAAGCGAAGGGGTTATTGCAGGTAACTTTGAATAGATTTTACAAACTCGTGTTTAACAAATCTATACCAAAAGGTTAAAAAAACACCAACAAAAACAAACAGCTTTCTGTTGGCTTCCTGTGGGAAGTTTGCTGACTTTAATGTCACGTTTGCAGTGGTGTTGCCAGAGACAGCAGAATTAAAATGTCAGTTTAAAAAAAAACAACTCAAGTAGAGACAAATTATTTTGGTTATTCAGGGAGTTTTTGTGTAGAAGAAAACTTTTTGGGTTGCAGCATTTGCATCCTGATTTTTTTGGAGGGATTCTAAGCTTGTTCTGGCCACCAACTTTGTGTATTAAGCCCTTCATGAACAGACGTTTCCTCCATTTTGAATAATAAACAACTGGCTTTTGCAGTTCCTACAATAATCTTCTAAAATCAGGTCCTTGTGCCAGGCAGCTGTGTGATGTCTGTACCGGAGACCAACCCAGGTGTTAAAATGAGAATCGTGCTCTCTGAATCAATCTCCCTCTGTTTGAGGCCAATGAATCCTGGCATTGCCATCTAGGCATGGCAATGCACCATCAGGGAAGGAATAAAAGCCACTGATGGGGGGCAAAAACAACAACAACAAAAAAAAAATACAGGTCATTCAGTGTTCAGGGGTGTCACTTTCTTTCCATTACTTCAGTATCATTTTGACGGGAAACTGAAGCCTTTTGATTCAATTATTCTCACTGATAAGAAGTTTTCTGTCAATGTCAGTTTTATTTCTGTTCCACATTAAAAGCAGCAAAAGAAGGAGTGAGCCGTCCTGGCTTTGAGTCAGGGGTGGTCCTAAGTCAAAGCGAGGCCTGGGGGCTATTTGAATCCATAGGAATAATTTTGTGTAGCCTCCTGACTAATGCAGTTAAAGAATGAAGATTTATAACAAAAACATTTTCCCATGTTATAATTGAAATAATCTGCCAAATTGCACAAATACATCCATCCATCCATTTTCTATACACCCTTGTCCCTAATGGGGTCAGGAGGGTTGCTGGTTCCTCTCCAGCTACGTTCCGGGCAAGAGGTGGGTTCACCCTGGACAGGTTGCCAGTCTGTCGCAGGGCAACACAGAGACATACAGGACAAACAACCATTCACACACACACTCACACCTAGGGAGAATTTAGAGAAACCAATTAACCTGACAGTCATGTTTTTGGACTGTGGGAGGAACCCGGAGAGAACCCACCATGTACAGGGAGAACATGCAAACTCCATGCAGAAAGACCCCAGGCCGGGAATCGAACCCAGGACCTTCTTACTGCAAGGCAACAGCTCTACCAACTGCGCCACTGTGCAGCCCGCACAATTACATAATTATGCAATTTGACAATTTGCTCAATGTGAACACACCAATTTCGAAAACAAACAAACAAAAAAACACTTGTTTTTCTATAAAAGGTTTTGGCACTAGGGTGAGGTGATTTTTTTAAACTTTTATTTTATTTTTTTGGCCGTATCGAAATTAGTTTAAATTAGTTTATGCCGTAAAACTGCATCGGAAACACTTTTTTTGCATCACACAAGTCACATGACCAACAACCGGATGATGCTACTGGTGAAAACCAGAAAGAAGAAAACATCTGGAAGCAGCTGCTTGTCTCTTAAGTGACCTATTGCGTCAACAGTATTATTAACGTGATTTTAATTGTGTTTCTTATTTAACGGAGACACTATGATCGTGAAATTGGGCTTTTCGACGTTATCAGAATATTGACAAAGTTTTGAGCACATTTGTAATGTGTAGTTTTTCCATTAATATTTAGGAATTGTTGACTTAAACTCCTATATTTTGCTAAAAAGTTACTTTAGTTTTATTTCAAGTGTACTGAAATATTTATGCCAAAAACTAAGCAAAAATACTGAGGAAGATTTTGTGTTTTCTGCAGCAACCACACGTGTCTGTCGAAGCTCTTCTTTGTCTTGGATTGAATGAGAAGCTGAAGGGTTTTAAATGTTTTAAATGTGTTTGTAACTTCTTCAACACATTCTCACTGACCTGTCCTGTTCCTTGTTCTTTATGATAACAGCTTTTTCACTGTCTGTTCACAGAACAACTGGATTTTTACTGTGGTTTCACTGGGATCAAATTACAATTTCCATTCACATCACCTTTAAACGCAGCTCAGTAACAAAATATAAAAAAATAAAATAAAAAGTAAAAAATGTGAATACTTTTGAGATGCTATGATACTTAAAGTCATCCATCTGTTATCTGATAAAGTTAACTGAATCTCAGCCTACAGTTCTTAGGGTAAAAGATTGCAGCTAGTCTGACTTTATATCTGTTAAGAGGTAATTTTGGTGTGATATGCTCTCCACCAGCCAAATTACACTGAGAGCTTTTGAGGAGAAAGAACCAGAGAGGGAGAAAAAAAAAATGGGTGTCTGATAAGACTTGCTGAGGGCAAATAGACACCGGAACAAAGATGTCCCCCCCCTCCCCCCTTTCCTGTAGCAAAGAAAAAGCTGAAGCTGAAGCCAAAGAGTTCAACTTAGGGAGGAAGACCTAAGTTAGTTAAAAGATGAGTGCGATTGTGAATTTTAATGCCAATGTAATTTGAAAGAAAACCTCATTTTAATCGAAAAAGGAAAAAAAAAAAAAAGACTTCTCTGCATTTATTCATCAGCGTTCAGATCCATTCACCTCTGCTTCTTTAACTCCATCCACCAGGGGGCAGTGTGTGAGTGCGCTGCATAATAATATTAGACTTTTGTGTAGTAATTTATTCTGTTCTGTCTGCTCTTTACGTCTCCGTGGATTCAGCGGGGAGTTTTGGAGTGAACGCCGCGTCAGGTCAGGGGTTGAGCATGTGTTTCCCTTTTCTCTGCCCATGTGGAGCATCTCTAGTCGGAGGCAACTCTGCGTGGCACGGCTGAATAATGATGTTTTCCGAGCGCGCGGGTCCTCCCACAGCAGCACAGAGCAGCACGTGGAACGGAGGAGCGCTGAATGACAGATTGAGATCATGGAAATCACAGACAAAAGGAAAATGTAGGCAGGACTGAATCATTACACAATCTGTGCTCTTTACTCCTCATCATAGCAGCGTGACTGTCATGGCGTAAAGAAAAGGCAGCATACAAACGTGCTCTTTAATCTTTTTAATTCCCTCCGATATTTTGAAGAAAAAAAAAAAAAAAGAAATACACACACGCCTGATGTTCCGAAAAGTCTGATTTTGAATATATCCCTAAAATCCCTAACTGGCTTATTCAAAATTAGTGTAGCATTGACAGACTTAATAAAAACATTTCCGTACTTTTTGGCTCTACCTGCCAGTGGTGTCCCCAAGTGGGGGATTAATGGGGGACAAAGCTCACTGGAAAAATAATGTTCACCTCAGAAATTCTTATTCAGTTCATACAAAGGCATCCGATCAAGATCAAATATAAAAAATACATTTATTTAAATCAAAAAAGTAGGGGCGTGCTGTGGTGGCGCAGGGGGTTAGCACGCCCCAGTCCTTGACGCGGACGTCGCGGGTTCGACTCCCGGTCCCGACGACCTTTGCCACATGTCTTCCCTCTTTCCTGTCTGCCTACTGTCGCAAAAATACGAGCCACTAGCAGCGCAAAAACTCTTCGGAGAAAAAAGTAATTTTTTGCCAAATGTTTTTTGTTTTTTTTGACTTAGGCCATTGTTGCATGTGATGTTATAAAAAATTATATATAATACATATTTTTACAGGCTCATTAAGCCAAGAGAGAACGACCGTCTCCCGGCACATTGCTTTCAAATTCCCAATGGCAACGAGTTAAAAGCAAAAAGAATTCATCTAATGTTAATGTTTGCTAATTTTATTATTATTATTGTTACTATTATTTACAAATAAATTTATTTAAAGTTGTTGCTGAAACTGAAACTTAGTATGTAAGTTACGTTTTACTTATGTGTCATTTTATTTTATTGAGTGCTGTATTTATTTCTAGGACCATAAAAATGACTCTGAACTTTTGAAATTGCTGGTTAATTACAAGTTATTTGCAGTGGAAACAGCTGGAAGGCTGAATTGAGTCATTACCACCTCTCTGTAAAATACAGCTTTTTGTGTAATTCTTCTTTAAGTGTTCCCCATAAAACACACTGACTGCAATGTCCCCTGTGGTAAATTTGGTCTAGAACCAGCCTCTAAAGAAACAGTACAGACCATTATATAGATTTTTTTTTTAAGGGGTCAGACTTGTATCATCAGCACCTTTGTTCAGATGGCGACTTGTAATGGAAATTATTATTCTTAGCGATTTGTTTTGCAATGGGCAATGCAGTACTTAATTTAGAATTATTTTTGTGATATTTATGAGTGGGAACAGCATTGGCTTTATTTATTTGAGCATTATTTTGTAGTTGTTCATTACAAAATGTTGTATGTGTGCAAAATATTTGGATAAATAATGGGTTAGTCTGATCTTAGCCTTGTTAATTACTCTTGTTGCTCTTTTTTGAAGTTTGATTAGTGATTGTTGTGTTGTTTTGTAATTAATTTACCAAATCTCCCTGGAGTCACTTAAATAAGGTCAAACTAAAGAACAGCGCAGAATGTTAGGCTGTTTCTGTGTCTGTGAATAGAAAGGTGTTTGGCCATCGTAACTTGCTTCAACAGGGTCATGGCAGTAATGCACAGCAACTTTGCGTTACGTTGTGGCCCCTCAACAAGGGAGCACCAAATAAATAAATGTGCGCCTGCATGCATGAAAGACTTCCGAGTGAGAAGTGTTTGCAGGGTAAATATTGCTGTTGGCCTTGAAGCATGTGTACAGAACAATTACATGCTTCATTGTTGTGACAAAAATGGGCAGAGACAGCAACTACTGCTGCTTATTCAGCCTGACAAACCCCCAACACTGAAGGGAGAAATCCCCCTGGATGCTGCAGGTTTCTTTCTGTGGAAGGCTTAGATTGAATTGAAATCATCTAAAATAGAGTTTAGGTTTTTTCTTTTTTTTGATAACAGCTTCAAAAGCACCATAGTGTTCTCACTGTTTTCCTGATTGCTCATTTTTGAAGTTTGTTTCGGGTTGGAGGGAAAGGGATTGTGGAACAACAGTACTGCCCTCTATTTTTCTAGCCAATGATGGGAATCGAGTGGGAAACTCAGGCAAGATAAGTCATATCTGCTGTAAAATGACCTTTGTTGAACCTTAGAATATCAATTAGGGCGATCAATAGAAGAACGTAGCAGTCAGACCAATATCAATAATGAAGAAAATGACACATTAGCAACACAAAAAGTGGGTTTAAGCTGAAAAGTCCAACATAAATAAAAAAGAAAAACAATTAAATATGAATGGACACTATTGTAATTTGTATTCTAAATGATTCAGTGCACAATGTCCAAAAAATAAAACACAATTTTATATATATATCAGGTACGAGAGAGTTTTAGAGCCAGACTATAAGATTTTTTTTCCCTTTGAAATTATGAGAATAAAGTCATAATATTAGCAGAAGATTTTAAAACAACTAGAAAAATATTGTGGTTTATAGGCTCATAAAATGGTTTTCACATGATTACCAAGACAGTTATTCTAATCTGGTGGAAATCCACTTCCATCTTGGAAAGACCATATTATATTAATGTATTAGTATACATATATATGTTCTTTGATGTTGTGACATTTCGGAGCTGTGAGGAATCTTTAACCCCCCAAGGTTCCCAGGATGAGCCAGCGAGCTAACAGGCTAGCTAACAGGCTACCTACCTGTAGGTATTTATTTCAGGATCTTTATCACTAAATACCGCTGTAGTTCAGAAACACAGCAGCTCAAATCTCCAATGCAGTGAAAATTTTTTTTCAGTTTGTAGAAAGGCTTGTAGAGGCAGAAGGTAGCAGTTTTTAAACGCGCAAAATTGAGAAATATATTTAAACCCCCCCCCAAAAAGTCTTTTTCTATTAAATGCAGAATAGAACGATATCATTAGCAGCAGCGGTAGGATTCTGTACTGCAGAGGACCGGCGGTGCGGTTAATTCTTCTCCCTCAGGCTCAGTCCTCTGGGATTTGTGAGTCCATATCTTGATTCATGACCAGTGGAGGTGCAATTGAACATTTTAAGAGGAACCAGGGGTATACAGTGGAGAGTAAGCTGTAATAAATGGTGTTCTTAAAAGCCATTCATAGCCTATCCTCAGCACGCCGGAATGATGACAGATAGGTTTTCTTTGCTGTGCCTCATTTCTTATCCAAATGAAATCCGGGAAGTCCATTCATCCCCCTTAGGAGATAATAAATTGGTAGAGCTGTTGGCTGTATATATTCTATATATCTATGAGCCCACCCCTGTGTTTACCTTTTTCCTCAACACCACCAATTAATTCTCCTCCCTCATCATATTACACCGTTATATGTTCAGATGACTCATGCTTTGGACTTTTTACATTTACAAATAAATTCACACCATCTTCATTTGCATACTTTGCATGCAAATGAACAAATCACTCAGTACAATTACTCTGAAACATGACTGATTATTATTTGCTGTGGAACTAGAAGACACAGGTATCTTTCATCTCTTTGTTATTATACGCGTCATAAACTGATTAAATGCTTCTCCTTAGCATTTAATGTTATAGATTTAATGTGCTGCCGACCTTTCAACTGCACATTTTTCTCAGGTTATCAGTATAGCATACTTCAGAAACACAGCAGTTCAAAGTGCTTTACGTCAGAAAATATAATGCAGCATTTTTGAAACAAGCAATAAACAGAACATTTTGTTAGGTGCCATCATAAAATACATTTATTGACGTTCCAGTTATTACAATTTGTTTAGGTAACTCTAAGCAAATTGGTTTTTAGTCTTAAATTTAAGAAACCAGTGTTTTAGCAGTTTTGTAGGGTTAGCATGCTGCTTCTCTGTGCCTGGTTCTAGTTCTAGGGATGGAAAGACAAGAGAAAAGGTCAAAATATTCTAAACCAACAGGTTGTTAATGTATTTTGTTAATGAGTCAGTGATTTATAAATTTAATTTAAAGTTTCAGAACTACATACTCTCTGTATTGATCCACCATGAACCAGCCTCTGTAGAGGTGAAATGCTTCTTTATATTTTCAATCTGGTGCAATGACACCAGATTGGCTTGAATAATGAATGAAACCAATCAATGGTTTTCCAGGTTTTCTGGCTGTCTGCTATTTTCTTCATTTTTGTCCAACACAACCTAATCACAACAATGTGTTACAGCGTGTACGTAGAGGAATAGAACTTTAAAAATAGTTCTCTATAAGTCAAGCTCTCCTTTTTAAGAATCACATTATTGATGGAAAAATCTATCAGATTCTCTCAACGTTGGTATCCAGAGTAATGGAAACAAGTACCTAAAATCTCATAAGTGGATTTTCCTGAGGTTCTGGTTCATCTCTGGCGTTCTTTCCTGGAGTCTCAATAATTTGTTGAAGCACACGAACTGGAACATTATAATTAGCAGTTTGACAGACAGGATCCTAAAGAGATTTTAGACGTTTGGCTGCTTGTCTGTTAAACTTGTAACACTGTTTAACTACATATTAACACTGCATTTGACACAATACAGTACCAGCTTTATTGTGACAACAGCGAATAAGGATGTGAATCTTATTTCAGCCTTCAATTGTCGTCATCTGTATGACGTTGGAAAACAGGCAAGTATCAAAATAAGTATGAGGCTTATTAGCATCACTCGTCCATAAGGGGTTAGGGAATCTGTCCGGTGAACCGGTGCTCATTGGGGCAACTGAATATTGCCAGATTACACTGTACCAGCCAAATTAGTCTAGAAAACCAATCAAAAGATATATTGACAGTAATTACAGATAATACAACTGTGACAAATTTGACGTCTGTCACACGTAACAGAAAGTCACCTATCTTCTTCGTGATGTAACTACATGAGCGGTTGAGATTCGACGTGACTGATGTTGATCTTAATGCTAATTGTTGAAGTGGTTTAGCTGCAGATGTATTTTTTGTCTGTTAAAAGATGACTGTGACAATAATGCGTTGTAGCCACACGAGGTTTTTGTAATGCTCAATATTTAACTCCAACAGTTACGACAACAATACGAACCAACTTATTCTCCAACTGATGTAGCATATTGTTGCCTCTATATCCATACGTACTGAGCCAAAATGGAACAAAAGGACTGTTTTTAACTGGATCACAACATGCGCTCATTCTATTCATAAATACTCAGATACTGCTTTTATGTAACACAGTGGAGCCAAAACATAGAGACAGCAGGTGCTGCCATAGCTGTTAAAGCTCTTTGTATATAACTAACAGGGTTAGAGAGAAACACCTCTCTGTAGGTGTTTCTTCCACCTACAGAGAGAAGAAACACATCAACAGCACTCTCCAGGATGGAAGTCTTTCAGATAAATTGTTGAAAGGTTGTTGAGAATTTCCTGCATTATAACTCATTCAATTTTAGGACTTTGAATTAGTCAAAAATACTGCAATAACCCTTGAAGCTTTTGTTGAAGATGGTGTACATTTAGCAATGCATGTTGCCAGCTGCTTATCCAAGATTGGGTAACAAGATTGGGTCCAGCAGGGTAACCTGAGTTTCCACTCTGTGGAAAGTGATACGAGTTCTGGATGCGTCAAGGAGCTTCCTTCACTGGGACGTAACCCGTAAAACCTCCAACAGGAGGTCTTACCAAGATGAGCAAACCACCTCCACTGATGTCTTCTTCACCTTTTGAGTCAGTTTGTTCATCACCACAACAATAATGACAACTTTAATGCAGGTGAGGTCCCAATGAGTTAGTCTAACTATCAGACCTTTCAAACATTACAATCATTTCTGAACCACACCAAAAAGATACTTGAGATCCTCTACTTGAGGCGGAGACTCAGAACATCCAACTCTCAGGTAAGACTGCTCTAGTCCCATCATCTGCAACAAGACAAAGCTTGTTGAAGGTGTTGCAGGTGTCTGTTTCTGTACAAGACACCCTCTTCTTCACGACTAAAAAGTCCAGTTCATGAGCTTCAAAGTCCTGTTCATGAGCTCCACTAGTAGGATTTGTGATTAGGGAGAGTACCAGTGGAGTCCAACCAGTAAAGGAAACAACACTGACTTTGTACCCAAAATGCGGACCCCGCTTCTTTTTTGTTTATCGGAGAATCAGTTGGCCTGTGCTCCTGCAACAGCCCCAACAACATAGATCCACAACAAACATCTGGACTGGACCCCTTCATTAAGGCAGTAAGCAGAAATCAAATCAAAAATCTGTACCTGGAAACTGGTAAGTAAGTATTGAACATCAAATACTTCTGAAACGCACCAGTTTTTATTCTTTAAACGTGTCTGTCATCTCGTGCATAAATGTGCAAAACTAAACTGCTCTCCAATCCTATAGACATACTCTTAATTAACGCAGATAGAGTGCAGGGTTGTGATGAGTGGATCCTGGTTGCGTGATGGAGATGAAGTGTCTTCAGAGGCAGTGAGGTCAGCTGGATGCAGCTTCGGTACGGCAGCAGTTTAATTAGAGCGCTCCATAATGGAACCCTATCTGGAATAGGCCCTAATGAGCACCTCGTCATTCTATGTGTCCTTAATTTGTTCCACATAACTGGGGCCATGAATAATCCCAAACTGTGAATGATTATCTCGCGCCGGTGGAGGCTGGGGGAAGTTTGTGTTTCTTCACTTTGCTGTGGAGATCACAGCTGGGTGAGGAGAGCTCAGGAAAGGT
Source organism: Gambusia affinis (assembly GCF_019740435.1). NCBI lineage: Eukaryota > Metazoa > Chordata > Actinopteri > Cyprinodontiformes > Poeciliidae > Gambusia > Gambusia affinis. Next base: position 5,041,811 of record NC_057885.1, on the reverse strand, counting down.
GTGGACAATGCAGTTTCTGCAAGCAAAGCAGCTGGCTTTACATTTCCTGAACACACACGCACACACTAGCACTAGAATGACGGTTGTCATGGTAACTGGGCAAAAAAATAGTTGTGGATGGATGGCGGAGAGTACACACAATCATCAAAAGGCAAACCGTCTCACAGGCCTGCTGATTTTGGCAATCTCTCAACATGTTTGTCCTCCCTTTAACATCTCTCCATCTTTTGTTCCTCGTTCTCCTTGCTTTCTCTCTTCCAGCCTTTCTGTGGGTGTGTACTCTCTGTGTGTGTGGGAGCGTTGGAAAGTGTGATCTGTTGACAGCCAGATTGATGGCTAAATGCGTTGTGTTTGTATGGCTTTATTCCAGCAGCAGAGGTCTGGAGGCAGCTACCTGCTCATTCATCATCTTCCTTCTCCTCTCTAACCCTACCGTCAGATATTTTTGCTATACCGACAACCACTCTTTCATTAATCCATGCCATCACAAACACACACACACTCTCTAAGCTACTATTTATTATACACAAATTCACTCAGTTCATTTTATATACAGCCATTTCAGACAGAAAGAAGTCCAGAGACAAACTTTCCAAGAGCAACTGAAAGACATCTAAATAACCTCAAATGCCAAAACATATTTAACAGAAACGTGAGAAAGACTCTTACTTCAGACTATTGTGTGAAACACTAAATATAGCATCAGATGTGACTTTCCTGGGCGGCTAGACTCAGCCTTAGAGATAAGGTAAGGTAAAGTCACCAAGGGGGAGTTTGAAGTAGAGCCACCGTTTCTCCTCACCGAAAGGGTTCTGTTGATTATAATGCCCCCCAGCAACTGTGGGAAAGACCCAGAACTCGTTGGAGGGCTACATACCCCACCTGTCCTGAGAATGCCAAGATGCTGTTGCAAGCATCAAATAATGCTTGTTTATCTTATCTGGCTTCTTCGTTTGTAGATACAGAAGCTTTACTGACTTAAAGTTCTTCAAAAACATCAGAAACAAAGAAGCTTTGCTATAAGTTTGGAAAGCTAATCTGCTTTCTAGCCACAGCCTGTATATCTTCCATCTATATCTCTCTGCTTTTAAGATTGTCTCCCTCTAAAGCAAAAAAAAAAGAAAGAAAGAAAAGAAAAGCAACAACTTGAAAACAATTCTTTTGTGGTTTACTTTGTCTGTTCAACTACAGAAGGTCATAACGGCTCTTCTCTGGCAAATTTATCATGCTCCAAGAGTCTTAAACTTCAAGCACCAGCTCACCGTTTTGAATCTCAGCCATCAGATTAGCTGCTGAAAGAGAGAGTAGTGTGTTTGCAGTACTGCTGTGTGAAGTTGTGTGTCTTAAGAAATTTTTTTTTTTTTTTTGATTCAATAAAAATCCATTGTTTGACATCCTTACTCAATCCCCTTGTGTTGGTGTGCTGCCTGTCATTATCCCAGCTGCACCCACAGTGGAAATGACTGTTCTGACGTTAATAGTAAAAAAAAACCCCAGTAACGTCAGAAAATTACAAAAATGAAAGAGATATTCAACCAGGCCCTTCTGTGTTGAAGGCAAACATCTGAACTCATGTTGTTTTTTCAACTGGATTCCCAGGAAGACTGAGCTTGACGTGAGCTTCACTCTCTGTAAGGTTCACAAACTGAACATTGAGGACTTCGTGAACATCACAAATGAGTGAAAACAAGCTACAGTTTAGCTAAGGAACGCTTCAGCGTGCGCCATGATTGGTAAGAGGTTTGTTACAAAGTTTTATAAATGGTTTTTACTCTGACATAGTGTCTGTAACCTCATGTAATCAAGCTAAGTGTTTATGAGGAACTGGCAGCAGAGTCCTCCAGCTTGTGATGGAAGAGAATCCTCAAATATTTGCTAAGTCAAGCTCTTGACCTGTGGTAAAGTTTCTAAATCTAAAGCCATTACCATTAATTGTCATCTATTTTTAGATAACAATTAACTGAATTGAATCTCTTACTAAAGTTGACCCCATCCTGTGTGTCAAAAATGTGATTTGTACTGCTAGACTATTGTATCCATGCTGTAAGCTAGCAGATACAATAACAGTAACACCCTCAACACTCAGTAACGTCCTAAATGTTATTTCAGTTGTGTGTCTTTTTTTTTATTACTTTCTTTAAGAAGATATTTTTAAATGCTTTTGGTTGGAAGCTATCACAAACAAGTGTGTCTTGCATTTTCCTTGGCATCTTGTCGACAGTATGACTGTACTTAGCATTTATAATAGCATGTATATATTTACCAGAGTTGGCAGGGCTACGTCGCAACACTTTGGTTTTTGTTTAATTCCTTTACCTGAACTTTCCAGTTCTTCTTCACATCTTTCTTCTGCCTATTTCCCCCACCCTTCTTTAAAGTCTCTTTTAATAGCTACAGCAAGGGATTAATTAGAGCATCACACTTTTAGGTCTCCATCAGCTTTGATAGTTGAAGAAGGGATATATTGCCTTCAAGGTAACATAAGGGTGGAAAGTGCAGTGTGAACACGGTAAGCAGTTTAAGTAGCATAATTAATGATAAAATGTGTGTGAGCGTGTGTGTGTGTGGGTTACTCCAATCTGAGATCCTTCTGAGAGAATCAACAACTTTCTAAAAAGAACGTCCTAGCAATCATTAAAAAAGTAAAGAAAATACAAAATACAACACTTCCCCTTAATATTTATGATTTTTTTTTCTTATGGGCAGGCAGATATGATTATTAAAAAAGCAAGCACTGTTTTGTCGCCATTTTCATTATTGCAGAGGCAAATTTTGCCATTGGATGGGAAGGCAATTTAAAAAGAAATGGACCTGGATAAAAAAAGGATAATTCAGTCTGTTGGTATAAGAAGGCAAAACACAAGGCGAAATTAATTAGGCCGTTTGTGGTACCGTCATCTTTTCTCCTGAAATGGGGAACATTTGCTACAAATACTTCAAATATACCTGAAATCAAAACGAAGCCACTTTTTAAGGAATGTGAACTGGAAGTGGTGTTATTGATGCTCACAGCTGAAATTAAGACTCATGTTCTGCATCACACTGACAAATAAATACACTTCTTTTCTCAGGGGGCAGAGAAAGGGACGAGGAAGCTTCGGGTTGGGACTGTGGGTCTTCACAAATCCATAAACTACGCCATCAGCTGCTTACAGCATCAACAATTTAAATGGAACTGCGCTTTAAGATAAAAATAAAAAACAAACTACTGGTGCTCAGAAAAAGAATGGACGCAGTCTAGAAGTCGTCAACATGGCTTCTATTATTATTCTGGTTGGATATTTTACGACCTTTAAAAGAAACCATCCACACACTTTCTGGAAATTAGGTGATATTTTTTTGTTTTTGTTTTTTGTCTGGAAAACAAGTCGTTATTTGTCAGGATAGTGTGAAAATATATTCAATTAACTCATTTCGCATAAGCAAAGACTGAACTCTCTCCACCGAAAAATTGCCAGATATGCTGGTATTTTTCTAAATACCAGCCAGTGGTGCGTCAGGTAGCATAATTACGCCAAGACATTCCAGCTTCTGAAGCTGCATTTTCTATCTAATATTTTTGATGATATTTATGACAAAAAGAGAAGAAATCAGCCACTAATTGGATTTTCTAAAAATAATTTGGAGTTACATTCCACAGAAAAAAGAAAAGACAAAAAAAATGAATCTGGGAATAAAGGACCACGAACAGTGTGCATCAATAGCAATTCTCAGACATTAATATTGATTTAGCAGTTTGATGTTTCTGTAATACCACAGATACGGGAATTCACATATTGTTATCAAATCTTCAACACGGCTGAGATTCATCTGAGTCTAATTTTTGTGGAGATCTTGCGGATAGAAACTGTGTGACGTCAGAGGAATGGTGGTCGCTTTTAAAACGCCGCATCAACCGGTGAAAGAGCTAATGGCTGGCTTGTGCAACTTCATTAGTTTATGTGCATGATGCTGCACAAACGTGACTGGACGTCTCAAAGATGTTTTGATTTGCATGAACAAAATTCACAATGCGACGCCTGCAGTGGGTTTATTGAAAAGAGAGAGATTTCCACCATCTTGATTTCAGCTGATAAGTCAAATCTGAAATGTTCAAGGTCTTTGGTTTATTTATTTTTTTTAGAGAACACTCAGAATAAATAAATCACTTGGAGTATTCCAGAGCTGTTTAGTATTCATGGTTGAATAATATTTGGTTTGGCAGTCATTTTGTCGATTAGTGAAGTCCAGACATGTTCAGATGACTTCAGGTTTTAAGAGGACGATCAAGTCAACCCTCATTGGTGGAGGTAACATATCAGTGATCATGGCAAAAAATGTTTTCCTGAATTTCTCCTATGTGGAACAATGAAGACTATTTCTATCTTCTGTCTCCAAGTTATTTTAACTTGTGTTCTTATGATGAAAAACAAATTGCATTTATAAAAACAACTTCAATTTATGATTTAAAATTCTTTTTCCACATGTTGCCTAGAACTTTCTGAGTGCCACCGCAGCCCCCCCACTTTGAAAACCTGGGAATGATAAAGTATGTGGTGGTTTAACGTCGGTATGGAGGGTTCTGAGTTAAAATCTGCTCAGGGCCACAAAAAGACTTGGGCCGGCCCTGCTGGAACCCGCTCTCCAACTGAGCCGTTGTCCTAGAAAACATTTGCCGTTGCTGCGTAAAGGAACAGTACAAGCACAACCAAACCTTTCCATTTTCACTTGGATACATTATTGTGCAAACAGGGCATAAATATTTGACAGCCATTGAAAATGAAAACAATAAAAAGAAGAAGAATGAATTTCCAGCAAAAAAACAGGATTAATCTCAGAAATTTGCTTAAAAAAAACTGGAAAGTTTCTGAGTTTTGAAAATTTGGAACATTTGGAATCTGAAATTTCCAAGGTTAATTTTCTAGAAAATTTCTGAGATCAACACCAAAGTATTAGGAATCCCCCCCCACCCTGAAATGAACTCTTTTTCTATCCACAATGACCCTCATGCGTCTTAGCATGAATCATATCAACTCATTTCCTGCTCAGTGAGCCGTTAGCCTGGTAATCACCTGCTTCTTTAAAACACCTAAAGTGGTTCCTGAGGTCCAGGGTGGAAAACCAGCGGATCACAACCAAATGGATTAAACAACTTCACCACCCGTCTCTGTAGGGACTTGCATTCACAGTTTTGTGTGCTTATAAATCTTTAAAATAGTGTGCCAAGGTTTCATTTGCGTGGATAAGGACTGTTAATTAAATACAGTAGCAGCCACAGGGTTCCTCATATGCGTCCCCAGCTCCGGTAGAAATGTTTTTAGAGCCTCCACTCACCATTTTATGGTCGGTTTTACGCTCCGGCTTTTCGCCCCTCTGCGTTCTCAGCTCTTCCTGGCCCCCTTCCATTCACGCTCCGCTCCTTATACAGATTTGACTTGTAAATTGTGGCTCTATTTGTGTCATGCCCAAGAGGCGCTGTCAATTAGTCTAAACACCATGACGCTTCTTGAGCAGAGCGAGAGAGAGGAAGAGAAGGGGGGGGCGAGAGAGAGAGAGAGAGAGAGAGGGAGAGAGCAGACGTATGAAAATAAGGCAGGAAAATGAAAATGTGAGGCTGAATTCAGAGAAACAGCAGATCTCAGATCAGTGTTTATCTCTCTTAAGATGCAGGTGAGTGGAGGCGTTCATCCTGAAAAGGCTCCATGCGTTGAGTCTCTTCAGCTGGGGTGTCCAAAGTGAGGCGCGGGGGCCATTTGTAGCCCGTGGATTGATTTTTTTGTGGCCGCCGACTGAAGTTCATGAAGGGTACAAATTTGTTTGTGAAATGTTTTATGTTTAGTCAGAGTAAAATTATTAATCTCATACTTACTTGCTAGATACAACACAAGGTATTGGTCAGGCTTTCACAAAACACAGAACTATCTTTATCAGGAGATTTTACTGAAAAGCTGACATTGCTATACTCAAATCATTTTTTACTTTATTTATTAAATGAGGCTAAATACAGCAAGCGTTCTTAAAGAAAGTCACCCAAATCCTGTTTCTGTAACTGAAAATAGATTTATTCAATCGACCGTAAAAAATGTTGAAAATTAGATGCTTTGACTTTAATGCAACAAACCTGCAAATCCTTTCCACGTTTTGGATCCCCAATGAATAAAATCCTTTCCTACAAAAAAACAAAAACAAAACAAGATATTAGATGACTTTATTTGATTGACTTTAGTTCATTTTTTGCCCCTGTGAACACTTTTGATTCAACTATTTATCCCACGTGACAAAAAGTTTGGAAACCCCTGTTGTAGGAGGTTTTGGTTGTAATCTCTCTGAAAGACCCAAATACTTATTTACAGCTCACACACACCAAGTCCTTAAGAAGCTGCAAAAAGCAAATCAAATTCATTTCTGGCATGCCATGTTAAATAAATAACCTTCCAGTTTATGAAGACGGAAACATTCAGATTATGTAACATCCTGGCCAGACTGAGCTCAACTCCTCCTCCGCACACTAAGCTGCTCCCGTGTAACACTCTGCAATATTTATATCATAACGCAACAGGGTGCATATTTAAAGATATACATTAATACAGTAACAATCAACACCAATCAGCTACTTGTGTCCAACCTGTGACATGACCAAAGGTTTTCTGCACAAAACTGCGATTGTGAATCAGCCGCTTGAATATTTATGCCACAGAACTTCTAATGTATTCTTGGCTGAAAAAGGGAAGAGACAGCAATGGAAGCTCAACATCACCAACTTTTGTTTGGCTGTATCAATTTTTGTTTTATTTATTTGTTGTTTTCAACAGGAAGGAACCAACGGCGTTAGCAATTGGTCTGTTTCTACAAGCCATGACGCCACGGCACGGTGAAAACCCTGGGATTCATGGCTGACGGCTTTTCACTTCCTGCTTCTAGCATGTCCTGTGTGTGACTGCTGTGTGTCTGCATCGCATTAACACCGGAGGTGTGGACGAAACTCCACTGAGTTCACACATTCATCAGGGATCAACATGTTCCTAGAGCCTGTACCTGTGGAAATGTTACTTTGCAATTTATTTGAGGTTACAAAAGAGCTGAAGCCGAGCCTCAATCAGGCGACTATGTATGGAGCTAAACTGGAGCCAAAAACCTTGCAAATAAAATACTTTAAATTGACAAAAAAAAATAATAATTTGGAAACCGAAAAACAAACATGAAACTTAAGAAAGTCTGAAAAGTAATTTTGAACTTTCTTTTTCAGTTTCAAATCTTTTCTATTCAGTGTAACATTTTTTCTTTCGGTTTCAAACGTTATGGTCCTAATTTAGCGCCACAGATGCTTGTGGGAAGAAGCCCAAAACTTTTGATCCAAGTTGTTCTGTTTAAATTTTCTGAAGATATTTTGCAATGACACCTTAAGTAAGAATAGTTAGAATGGTCTGGTTAGTCTGCTTAACTTCTTGCCAGCTCCTCTGGTTTATTTAACTACTGTATTCTGGGATCTGTTTATACTTAATAGGACAGCAAAATACATGAAAGAAATATTTTATGAATACCATTAGAGGTGTGCGATACTGCATTATTTTGGTATCAGTCTCTTTATGTATGTCTACAACATACTTTAATAATATATTAATGTGATAATCAGAAACACAAAACAAATTTGTGTGCACATTTTCCACAAATAAAGTGCAAAAAAAAAAAAAAAATGCAAGAGCTAACTGAAACTTAATATTTTTTACAGTACATTACAAAAACAAAAAAAAACAATTCAAGAGGCAATCTCAAGCTAAAGTATCGATATTAGCACACTAGTATCAATATTATTGATATTTCGTATCAATCCGCCCACCTCTACCTACCATTACTAGACACAACTGTACATTTCTGTGCTCTGAATCTCAACTGGTGTTTCTGAAGCCTGATGAAAACAGCATCCAGTATCTCCTCTTGTCTGAATGCCGGGTGAATTCAGGCTGAAAGGCTGTAATTTGTCCCTGACAGATTAAACAGAAGATGGAAGGAGGGACAGTGTGTTGGTAAGGCTGCTCTAAAGTGATGAAAAATATTCTCTTCACCACTACAAACGTTAAAAATGGGAATGTTTAAGCTGAAGACAAAAATAAATATGCAGAATTTTTTCACAAGAAAAAAAAAATCACATATATATTGCAAGGTAAGCTCATTTTAGTGGTGTTGATCATCTTTTTATTTTTAATTAAAATACTTTTTTGTCTGGCAAATGATTGAAACCACAAACACATTTAAACATAGTAGCTTAGTAAAAATATATTTAATGTAAGAACATTTGTTTTTGGTCTTTTTCAGTCCATGTTAGAACGACCTTTAGTTGTTCCTCAACAACACTGAACAGGACACAAGTCAGGGAATCTTTTATAACCTAATACATCCTCAGATTAATAAACCTTCCATGAAACAGGGTAAACAAGAACATTTATGTGCTAACATGCATTTTACAAAATAACTAAAGCTTCCAAATAGCCAAATTGCATTTGGTTATTTGGCTACATGGAAGAAGGGTTTGTTCCGTCAGACCGTCAGTTCCCGAAACCAACTGATGGTTGGTGCTTTTACAAAGGTTTTTGTGCTTTTACAAAAACCTTGTAAAAGCACAGGTTGGGTCATTGTGACAGTGTCATGCTATAAATGCATTTCAGTACCTGGATTTAAATCTAGAATATTAAACCTTAAAGTGTATAGTTTACTCACCGCTTCTGAATCAATAAATGGACCCGACTGGAACTTTGGAGAGATGCTCAGTCCTCTGGAGAATCTGGTAGCCTGAACCCACTCAGAGGAGGTGGCAGAGGCTAATCATTTGCACAACAAATACTACAATACGCTTCGAACCATCGCTGTTCATTTTAAAGATTAGCTAAAGCATCACTTATGTTTGTTTTGTTCACAGAAAAACTGAGAAGCAGCTAAAGCAAAACCACAACCAGTAATAAGAAAGCACTTCAGTTTCTCAGTGTAATTATTTATTTCAATGTAATATTTTTAAAAATTTTTTTGCTTTACACTCTGTTATGCATTTTTTGTTGGTAAAATGATAGAAATAATGAATTTTCTGTATGAAAAATTAAAAATTCTGATGTATTTTTGCCTTATCCTCCACTCCTAAAAAGAATCTGTAGCAGTGCCCGAAAACTGACGTCAACAAAGTTCGTCGGAGCCATTTTGCAAAGAATCGTCAAAAATCCTCGTCTGTAGATACGGAAAACTACAGGAAGACTTGGAAAACTGAATCACAGTAAAAGGCGGAGTCTGGGATGAACACAGCTGCACACCACACTTTTCAGACTGTTTTGTGTAAAAGAGGTTCACCAAACAATGTATGTGCACCAGTTTGTGTTGGAACATAACAAACATTAAAGATATGTTGAGATTCGATGGAAGGTTGTTACGTTTGGCCGACGGGTTAAACTTTTGCAGAAAGAATGTCTTTGGGAAATTCCTACCTGTTCACCCTCCTCTTGAAAAATTCCACCTTGGAATGATTTCCACCTTTGAGGATCCGCCGTGCCGTGGCGCTGATTATCCCTTCAGCCCGTGTCCTCCCTCCGGCTCCGTCAGGACTGAACGCCACTCCGTCTGCCCATCAAGCTTTTCAGAATCCGCCTGCAGCTGTTTCTCTGCCTAATCTCCCCGCTCCTACCTGTGGATTTGTTATTCAGACGAGTTGTTTTCTAGCAGTTTTACCTTGGTGGCGTCCCTGAGCACATGACAGCTTGTACGCCTGGACACTTTAAAGTAGATCACGGCTTTGTAACGTTATTGCACTGGAGGATGAAGGCCTGCTCGGTCGTTATGCAGACTGTTAAACACCGTCTTTTTCCCCCATGGCTTTCTGGTAAATCTTTTCCCCCAGCTGACGTTTCTTGTTTTAAGATGATTCATTTGGAAAGTGTCTACATTCCAAGCAGGTATGTAAATGTGCCATAATTTTCTGTTGGAACAAACGTTGCTACTGGTCAGGTCGAAGTGGATAAATCAGAGGTCTGCAGCTTTTTAAGTCCCCACATAAATTTAGACAAAAGTAATAAAGGTCTGAGAAATGTTTTGAAACCTAAGGATAAAAACTCTACTAATGCAAGGAATTATTTGGTTGTGGTATTTATTTTTGTCCACGGCTACCATGGCGTATTGTAAATAGAGATAATATATTAAAATAAATTTTACTTCCGGATTAAATGCCTTGATTAAACATCTCTCTAAGAACTCCAACTCTTTCTGAAACTCTGCCTTAAGGAAGTCATCACAACATGGCTCCTCTTTTAACCCTGTAACAACGTTTTACCAACGTTGCTCTGAGAAGCAGCTCCTATAATGAGCTCAGCTGATGAATAGTTCCCCCAGGTGTTTACTAATTGCCCAGCTGGGGACTGGCATTTGCAGGAAATAGTTATGAGAACAACAGAGCTTTGGGGGGAAATGGGCGGAGCTTTGGGGAAACAGGCGGAGCTTTGTCAGAGCAAACGTTGAGGCTCCACCTGAATGGTTGCTAAAGGATATTCCAGGATTTATCAAACATGCATGAAAGACTAAAAGCAACACTCCACTCATGTTTTTGAGTAGTTGACATTATAACATGACATAAAGCTCAAAAAGTTGATTTTCCATAATACCTCCCCTTTAAGAATGGTGGTAGAAATGTCACTGTAGATTGTAAATGTTGTGGAATTCCAGTTTAAAGGGACCAATAGCAGAAAAAGACAGGAGCTCATGACATCTCTAGTGGTCAGAAACATTACAGTGAGTTTCAATCTGTCTGGAAGCCAACCCTGTTCTGGATCAATACCTTTGCAGACTTTGAAGCATGATGCCAGCTCAGTCTTCAGCTGTCTGAGGATTTACTTTAAAAGGAGTTTTTGTAAGCGTGCGTAGCCTAAAACTCTCCCCTTGCTACCTAAGCTGCATCAATGTGAGTTCCTAAGGGAACCCTCTACCCCCCCTCCCCCGTTTGTCAGGAACGCTGCCTCGGGGATTTGGGGGGGGGTTGGAGGGTTGGGGATGCACGATCACACACACGATTAAACCCAGAACAACGTACTCACAAACAAACAAACAGGCGAGCCTCACAGCTCATTTGAGCTTTCCGCTCGGGGGCGAAGAGTCAAATAAACAAATTGAGTCTGAAGATGACGCGTCGTCTCTGCTTTTCACTTGAACCCGCAGGCGCGCAGCCCGGCGCGGCGCCGCCGGTTCGAAGCGGCCGCTGAGACGATATCACTGCTGATTGTCTGACCCCAGATATCGGATTCCTTCTGAAAGCAAAGTTCCCCCCCCTCAATGTTTCCAGCTGAACTTTCTGGCCTGCAGGAAAATTATGCCACAAATCTTTCTTCCACTTTCTGACTTGATGAATGTGGAGGAGAGAGAGCAGGGGGAAAACAAAACCAAAAAATAAAAAATAAAAAATCTGCTTGAAGGAGGAGCATTTATCAGTTTCTGCAATATTGGCCAGGCCTCATTGCGGTGTGATCTATGCATGCATGCAGCTCATATTTTACAGACCGGTGAGTAAATGGGAAATGGAACTCGCAGCAGGATTGAAGATCGGATGATGAAACGAGGAGGAAAACCCTCTCAAAAAAAAAAGGAGCACAGAATTGTGTACCTTTTTTTTGTGATTTTTTTTCTCTCCTGCCTCTGCCTCGCAGTGATAAACTTTGCGTATCTCTCATCCCTAAATGTGCCGATTACATCTTCTTGGAACCGTTTCTGTGATTTGCCCTTAACAGAATTAAAACCGAGTAAGTTTTAAGAAAAAAGAATAAATAAGAAAAAACACAACCGAGCAAAGAAAAAATAAATAAATAAAAAGAGCAAGAGCTGGAAAAACTCCCCAAACTAAAGTTAGTCCCTGGGTTCATCAATACGTGGTGCAGATGGTGTGCGGTGCCATTCGTTATGCTGAACAGCTTGCCAACATTCCTCTTTCTGCTCTCATCTCTGGGGACGACACAGCGCCTCCCAGCACACAGACATCCTTCTTTATCAGTTTGTTCTCTCTTTTTCCCCCCTAAGCCTCTGATGTTGCTGTTCCTACGGAACGACTCTCTCCACCCCAATTTAAGGGAGATATTATAATTTGTTAATGATGGTAAAGGACCAAACAGTCTGTTGTCCAGGTGAACACCAAGATTTTCTGACTTCTTTCAGAACCTGAACGTAGCATCTGTATGCTGTTAAGAGAAGACCCTATTAAAATAATATTATAAGAGTTATACAGGAATAAAGTTGAGATAATATAAGAATTAAGTCCCAATATTTTGAGAATAAAGTAAATAAAGTCATTGTAATATTAGGTTTGCCACAATAAATTTTGCTGGACGATATATTGTTCCAGAAGTTATCACAATAAGTGATAATATTGTTATTTTCGGCAGCATGTTAGCCATAATGTTCTGTCCAAGTACGGCTGGTTTCTTTCACATGACAGTTTTCTGTTTTAAGTTGTTGGGAAGTTGCTTATGAACTTTCTGCAATTAAATTACCAGAAGGCAATTTAACTTGTGCTCTAACAGAAATGCTGGATAAGCTTTTGATACTCTGAACTCATGCCGGCTCTTAGAAGACAGCAGACAGCAGTGAAAAGGCAACAGGGGACTTTTAAAGTCTAAGTTGTCAGTTTGGTGATATTTTACATGTCAGATTGTCACTGATTGAAGTTTTTCTTTTTATGTCAATCCAACGAACAAACAAAACAAAGCAGACTTTATGATGGAAGCACATTTTCCTTGCTGTCTTGTTGGTTTTAGCAGTGATGTGGCTCTTGGAATGAGATGCTTTTTCTAATAAGCACCTTGGAATGAAGTTGAATAAAGTCGACTGCATGTTTCGACTTTATTCTCCTGAGAACGGCGCTTCAAATTGATGGACTGGCACAGCGGCTTCCTTTAACCCGCCATGAAAAGGCCCAACAAAAGGCAGTTTCTGTGTTTCTATTAGAAATGTACGTAAATCTTTGTCTATATTCTGATAATGTTTAAAAAATACAATTTTGTAATTGCATTGTTTCCATTAAATAAGTAATGTAACACAATACATGTATTCTTTTTTCACATCACACATTCAAGTTTATGAAGATATTTGCACTGAAAACTAGATCAAATATACTTATGGTTTTGTATTTTTGCAGTGGTAAAGTCACAGTAATCATAACTATTCCTTTAAAAAAAACCACTTGGGACATCAGTTACCTAAAGTGAGCTTGCTGTCACTAAGCTACACAGAACCTGCATATGATCATATTTATGAATTTATTGATACTTACTGTGCTCTTGTGAAACCAAAAGTGAAACGAAAAAACACCAAGAATTCTGACGATGCAGAAAATTTTTGAAGTTCTCAAATATCACAAATTTATGAGAGACTTATTTTGATAATTCATCATTATCAAAATAAGTCTAAATTACTGTCATAAGAAATTTTGCATCATAAAAATTAGATGAATGGCCAGCCATGTTCCTATTTCCAATGATCTTGCCAAACAGATCAGCAACTCTAGACACGCTTCGGAAACTCTAACATTTTCCTTTAGCCTCCCAGCCCGAGCTGATCTACGACATTCATCCTCTGAATCCATCTTCTTAAGTCAAATTAGAAATTTGACCAAAGAAAATTTTGTCAAAATTTCTTTGGCAAAAATTTGTCGTCAAAGAACGACAAATTTTCAAATGATTGATATTACAGCCATCCGATTCGTCCTTTTTTTTTTTTCCTTTTTTGCATTAAATAATTAGAACTAAGCACAGACAGTTCATACAAATGCATGTTATTTGCATTTCATAGTTCCACAAATAAGACGTAGAATGACAAAGTGGTATTTGGGGAGCAGAAACCCTGGAAGCGTTCGCAGTGCGAGTAAATCACAGTGATAAGTGTGGAGCACTTACCTCCGTCCTCTTAAAGCAGCCTTTGCTGTTTGATTGGAGATGCTGCTCGACGTGCAGAACTGCTTGGAAGGTTTGCAACAGAACCATGCTTCACCGGAGCTTCCACACGTTTTATCAAGCTGATTGACTGCCTGAGGTAATATTGAGTATCAAGCACTTTCCATCAGGGGTCTGAAGACGACGTATCCTCGGGGATCATGTGCAGTGTGATAGTAGAAATACATAAAGCTATAAACAATTTGTTTCGTATACAAAAACTGAATAATAACAATAAAAACTTTGGTCCTTGATGTTTCAGGTTCTTAAAATAATTTTTTGTCGGCTTTAAAGTTGACCTAATACGCTTCCTTGAACAGGTTAGGACAGGTCTATGGCCTATTCAAAACATGTTCATTACAGTTTTGCACAAAATTGTTAGATAATGAGATTTTAGTCGGCTCAGTTCAACAGATCTGAATCTGTTTTAGGGCCTCTGTCACTTTAAATACAAAGTCGGGGGTGGCCACACCCCTTCCACCCCCGACTCAATGTTTACAGTCTTATGTGAAAATAGCTGTAAACAGATTCGCAATTTTACAACAGCACATTTTCGAAAAGCATTAGTAGAGCCTCCTGCACAACCACCTGGAATACAGTAAGCGGTTTCTGGATGGTCATCAACAAAACACTTGTCTTTTCAAGCAGCCATTTTGCAGCGGTAAAACAAACAGCTCAAGGTTTCCCAACTATTTTAGTTGTCTGCAGGCGGTTGTGGTCTCTAACCGCCAAATATACCAAATATATAAAACATGACATATAAATACGATAAAAATAAAAAAATGCTGCAGTTGGTGAGAGCACTAGGAGACTCTTCACAGGTGAGCAGTTGGCCTCTCTATAGCCTCGGAATAACATTAGTATTGATTTTACAAGACTCTACACACTCCACTGCAGGAATAAATTTTTTTTTGAGAGATGGTCCTTCATGTAGTGTTCTGATAACGGTGGTGTTAACTATGCTGAAATCTGAAGAACATATACAATTACCGTTGGTCATCACAGCATTCAGAGACCCCTCTTACCCTTTTTATGGCTGTGCTGTCGTCAAGGAAGAACGCTCTTCCACTGGGATAGAAATATTTCCTTGCAAGATAGAGGTGAAAACCTTTATTGATCAATAGTGAGGTGGCTTCTAAAGGAACAAATGGATCCAGGCCGTGTCAGTGAAGTGTCGCCTGAAGCCTTACAGTGCTACTGCATCGTCTCTCCTCAAGGTGTGGGCTGGCATCGTTCTCCTACCGTGTGATAACTTTAGGTAAAAAGTACCTCAGCTTCACTGTAGCACAATATTGACACACAAAAAACAAATAAATTGTATAACCTTTTGGGTTACAGTTTTGTTATTAAAACCATTAGGGGTGTAACGATATCTAAAACTCACAAGACAAGATATTGAACGAGACGGGACGAGATCTCAAGAAAACTTCAAAGCTCAAATTGATGCATCAAAAAGGCCTTTATTCTGCATTTTTATCGATTTGGCCACAAACTCAAAAAACAGATGTCTTTCTTTTGATCATCTCTACATACCCCTAGACATCCAGCCTTCGGTCGTTATAGCGATGCTTTCTTCAGTCTGGCATCCAAGCAACTTTCAGTGCTTGTGTCTTCTCTGTCGCTCTGCTGCCATTTATTGTTCTTCCTGGAAATCCAAACTGCTGCCAAACTAATGATTGAAGAGTAGCTTGGCCATCTTCTGTTACAACTTCCTCATGAGTAGCCATGACGTCCGCAACTGGCTAATGCTCACAAGATCGCAGTAATCTCAGCAAGAAATATTGTGATGTTTCAATATTGCGAGATCTCGTGGAACGAGATCTTGTTACACCCCTAAATACCGTACTTTAGTTATTTCTTAGCGGTAAGTTTAGTAGCTCCAGTGCTATTGTTGTCTTTAGCTATTTTTTGCCTTTTCTTGAGTAAAACAAGCATAACAAGAGGAGCTGTAGCTACATGTCCACACCACCTGGTTATTAAGGAAAGTAACCTTCTGGAGGAAGATAACTGTAAAACCTTGGTGAACCTTGGTATCGATAAACTGCTCATGACTGAAGTTTTCCTGTTCAAACCTATAACTTGACGTTTCTTTTTCTTTAGCATGTGATAGTTGTCAAATGCTAAGGGTTTCAAGTCAATGGCAGATAACTGGAAAACAGTTTGCATCAGGGATTTCCTGACAGTGATCACAGGGATTTGCTGGTAGTGATATACAACCTGATACCTCAGTAAAATCAATAAATTTAATGTTGGGTTTAAGACAACTCCCATCCCTCCCACCCTTTCCTCCCTGAGAGCTACTGGTATTTTATTACAACCAGTTTCTGTTGGTCAGCCTAAATATTCTGCAATACAAACAAACTCTTTCAAGAAAACTGTATCACCCTTGGATAAAGTAAAGTTTGCTCCTGGTGCACACTTTGCTATAGCACTATGCTAACATTAGCATGTTTCCTCTTTGTTTTTATACAGCTCATTGACAACTTGGCTCACTGCCTCTCTAATGACTTGTTCTGGGCAGAAACTGACTTGATAACTTTAGAAACTTGGAAGTTTCTTAAGACTATTTTTCCTCAATGCCACACCAAGACCTCTCTGTTGGTATCTAAAGGCAGGTCATATGACATGGTCAGATAAATAGTTCCTTCAGCTCACTGGGAACAGTAAAAAAGAATCATTTTTGAACCCAAATTACAGTTTTGGACTGTGATGAAAGTTAATCAGGACCCCAAGCATATTTCAGGCTCAGATTAGGACACCCCTAGGCCAAACCTAGCAGAAATTAGGGTAAGAAGACAGTATAAAGAACACATGACACAGAGTAAGAAGTATATAACCAAGTGTATTCCCTCTGTTAATGTACACATATTTAGAGTCATCTCACTGGAACACTTTACAATAACATTTAGAAAGAACAGGTAGATACTGGGAGGAGTATGTTTGAAATGGAGAAGGAGGAGAAAAACCAGACGAACTTGACGGGGAACAAATCGATGGTACCTGGCAAGTGAAAAAAGATAAAGACTGACAGATGGACAATCTGTAGAAGGAATAGATGCAGGACACAAAAAGGAAAGGAAACAAAAGATGAACAATGACAGAAACAGAATAAAAGATGAACTTATTTTCCCATGGAAATTGGGAATGCCATTTTATAACCCAAATCACATTTGCTCAGTTACCAAAAGAAAATACATAGAAATTTCAGTATCCCAGGTCATTTTTTTTCCTCAAACAGGAATGATAGTAGGGAAAACACATGTCTGTCTCAGTAATGGGATGAGTGTCAAATATTTAGACATTTCACAAACTTGTTTCAGGAATTTTCTTTTTATGGTTCAGTTTACTTTTTTTTTTAATAGAGTTGAAAATTGGAATACTAAAGTTCAGTTGTACATCTTCCAGGGACTAGCCATTCTTGTGGATACTCCTCCCACAAAGTTAGTTTTGCCCTTTGGCTGCCGTCAGTCCAGTAAGGCAAGAGAAGGACAAAAAGTGGTCTTTATTCTGCTGTAATAGATCTCCCCCACATTGGAACTCCCGCAAAAATGTAATCGGAATTACCCTAAAACGTCTGTCATTTATTCCGAAATGAGGAGGGAGGAAATAAAAGATAGCAGCTGAATCTTGCCATAGGGTGTTTCATCAGCCACACTGTTCATGAGAGGGATAGGGTTGTCAAGATTAGGGAGTTGGGTGTTGTCAAAAAAATCCTGAAATCCATCTTCCTTGTGCTCTGTCAGCAAACTTACTTATAGACTTGCTCACGCTTTAGGTCCATAAGTTTCTGCATCGTCTATACATATATTTATAGTTATATAGAACAGAGTTCATCTGGTTTGCTGGAGGTTTTTTCTGTGATTAGTAACTGTAAGAACATGACAGTTTCTTTGTTGGCCCACTCGGGGGCGCTGTGGCGTCCCGAAACACACGACATATATCTGCTGGAACAAAGATGGGCCAAGTGGGTTTGGCCACGAGTTTTTGGCGGCTAAACGTACAAGTTAGCATCCGTTAGGTTGGAGCTCGATGGTATCTCACATAGTTGCTACGTTTAACGGTATGATCGTCAGTCATCGTGATTTTTTTCCCCGTTTTTTTTTTTTTTTTGAAACTCCACAGAAAGGAAAACTGTTTATCTCTTTTTCGTAAATGAATACTACATGCTTGAAACATGGCAGAGTTCGCATTGCATCGGCTGCTAGGCACCGTAGACAAGGAGAGAAACAGAGAGCGCTAGCCAATGAGCGAAAGAGAGAGAGACCCGTTCAGACACGAGAGACTGCAGGTGTTTCTTAATTCCCAGATGTATAACGACTTAAGTATTTCTGTAAGATGGCGGTAAATTTTGTTCCAGGAATGCTAGCACAATGCTAATGTGTGTTCTGTTTTGGTGTTTGCAAATGACTTTTCAAGTTTTACCCACTCAAAATGAATTATAGGCCAATACTTTTCATGGTGCATATTTACAGTACTTAAGACTTCAAAATGCTAAACCAAGGAATCACTGATTTATCAGCATTGTTTCCAAGGTTGTTGGCACTGTACCTGTGAAGATCTAAAAGTGGGTGGGCCAGATTCCGCCATAATCAGAGTTAATATTTTAACAAATACAAAAAGGTGTGAAAAGGACAATGACGCCTCTATGTTGTTTTTGCTGTTCCCTTTTTGCCGTAGTTTGACTTTACAATACTGAATTTTAACCAAATCAGCCAGTGTGTGATTGCCGTTACCCCAGAGCTGCTTTCTCTCCCTCCGTCTTTTTCCGTCTCCCGTCTCTTTCCTTCTCTAAGTGCGCCTGCTGTCTGTCTTTGCGTGTGATGGTGGCGCTTCCTCACACATAGTACTCCTTGTCTTTGTTCTTCTTGTTCTTGGTGACCGTCTTGGCAGTGGCAGGCTGTTTCTCCTTCACCAGAGCGCCGTTGCTCTGCGTGGCCGAGTTGCTGATGTAGTTGCGGCTCTGGTCCACCTGATAGGAGCCCTCGTCTCGGTTGCGGTACTTGTACATGGCGTAGAGCAGGATAAGGATGCAGAGCGCTGCTGCCGCTACAATGCCCACCACCATCCCCGTGGTGCTGCTGGACTGCTGCACCTCCACGGCGCCGGGGAGGCCTCTCTCGGGAGATGTGGGATCTGGAGTGGGAACATGGGGGAAATTTGGGGGGTAGGTTATTCCCGGGATTCTGCGGTGGCCCGGGTCTGACGAGGGGTGGGCCGGCGGCAGCAGCACTTGATCCCGGGTGTTCATTTTGCCGGCGGGGATATTGTTGCTACTGCTGCTGCTGCCGCCAGCGGCCGGTTTGACGTGGGGGCCTAGCTGATCAGGGTTGGCAGTGGGGGTGGAGGAAAGCGGTGGGCGATGGGAGTTGGGGTTACGAGAGAAGTGGCGGTCTCGGGGGTTCTGGACCCCCCCCTCGACTGCCGGGGGAGGAGGAAGGACAGTTCTATCAGTGACCAGAGGGGAGTTTTTATAATAGTCCTCGTCATCCGTCTCTGTCATTTCCCCTGAACCTGAAACCTCTATGGTCTCCTCGCAGTCCTCCTGGTCCAAGGGGCAAGGGGGACGGCCGTTGGGCATGGGGACGGACTCTTTGGTGGTTTCAAGCAGGGTGAGGAAAGGGCGATAGGTGGTAGGGGGCGGGGGAATTACTGGGTAGTGGGTGGCAATAGAGGGGGGGTCTAGGGAGTCCACCGTTATAATGGGCAACACTAATTCACCTCCTAGGACAAGAAAGAGAAAACGAAGAAACAGAGTGTTAGAGACCGCCTTATAGAGACCGCCTTAAGTTCAAATCAAACAGAACAGTTCAAATGAAAATAGGAAAGCCAGCATTAATTTCTACATCTTAACATGAAGTTAGTTATGTCTGTCTATTCTTTTCTGTTTAAGAAGACTGTACTGACTACATCTGAGCTGCAGTGTGTTGTACAAAATACAAGAAAGTAGTCTATCCTGACCTGCCTCTCTAGTCTGGACAGATCTATGTGTTACGTCACTAACAAAATGTATCAGTAAGCTACAAACAACACTGACAAATTTAACATTTATTGCACTACAAATCCTGTTGTAAACTGCTAACTTTCTAGTCTTACCTACGCTAGCACTCAGGTGTTTCTGCTGTGAGAGGTTAAGTAAGATAGCAAACCACGAGGTTCAGGTCACTTACATCAACAAATTGGCCGCATGATTTTTGCATGAAAAAAAAAATTACAAAAAGAAAGCTGTGTAAGATTGTTCTCGGATAGTAATAAACAACCACCCCCCTTTACCTCTTTTACTACTTTCTAGTGTTAAAATGAATTACAATGCAAAGGCATACGTTCTTGAATTACTCACTGACCTCTACCTTGTCTTGTCCCAAATGTTACTTTATGAGAATACTTTCCCTGTTTCTCCCTCCCCCTCTTGGCACGGTGGTTTCTGTGGCTCATTTGTCAAAACAAGGCACTGCAGGAGTCTTGTTTTTAAGGCTTAACTTTCAAAGCTCACTACAAATAAGTATGTTGCAGGGAGTTAAACATCTAGTGCCTTGCCGTAGTATTTATCCACTTTGATCTTTTTCACATTTCTTTACATTACGACATCAAACTTTAGTTTTGTTGGGACTTAGCACAAAGTTGTGTATAATTTTGAAGTGCAAGAAAAGTGAAACATGTTTTTGGATTTTATTTTCAAAATAAAACATTTCTTATTGATTTATATTTAGCCCTTCTGATTCAATGAAAGTTTCAAAGTTAGACCTGGACTTTGGTTGGGTATACAAATATGCTTTGATCTAAACCATTCCACTCTGGTTTTATGTTAAGGGTCTTTGTCTTCCTGAAAGCTGACCCTCTGCCTTCAGCCCCTTCTCCACTAGCATGGCTTTAATCAATTATTCACCAGTCAGCCTCCATCTAAGTTAGTCTCCATTTGCATATACTGAGCGATTCTACCCTGATTTTCAGGCTGGTTCAACCCAGATCTATCCAGACAAAGCCAGACCTATCGCAAGCAATTCTATTGATTGCAGACTGTATTCAGTGACTGGCCTATTGATTCCAATATGCTGCGCATTGAGACTATAGTAGTTGTCAAAAAGGTGAAGTGCAAATTGACAATAACGTTATAAAACGTTGAGGTCCAAACCTTTCTATTGATTGTGGTGAAAGTGCTCTTACAGCGTCAACCGGACAAACAACAAAGAAATACATTGGGAGATTTGGGAGAAACTGGTTGCCTACGGGCACATCCACAAAATGACATCATTGGCGTCTCGACCACACCCACCCTCTTTTGCTACCTCTAAAAGTATTACCCTATATTTAACCGAATTTATTTTCCCATTTACTTTGACCAGCTTCTTATGAGATGATTAAACCCCGGGATATTGTTTTACAACCTAACCTTGAACTCATGTTTTCAGTTTTCATTCCTGCAGATTTGCATTTCTTCCACTGATGCCTATTGGTGCATATTCCACACATACCAATGTACCTGCAGAAAGGTCTGTGTTGCCATCTATTTCCACATGAAGTTACTTTTTTAGTGTATTTTCAGATTAATCAACAACACAAATAGTTTATTACTTTAGCCTGGTCTTTATGATTCTATTTGTTTACCAATAATCCCTTTTGATTGCTTCACAGTTGTATTTACACTGAGGTACTTGGCTACACTTGATGAGGTAAAGGGTCTGAATATAATACCTTGTTTTTTTTTAATTGCACAAAGTGTTAAGCAATGCATCCTTTTCCTCCATCTTTGTAATTAATCCCAACGTTGTGTTGGCATATGTAGAATTCCAATGAAATACTTTGAAGTTTGTTATTGTAGTGTGCGAAAATGTGAAAAAGGTTCAAAAGGCATAAAAACTTTTCCAAAAGAAGTATAATTTTTTTAAAAACATAAACTCTTCGAGCCCTAACCCCACTAAAACCATTCCTCTAAAACCGCCACCAATGGTTAGAAAAAGCTCGTAACGAGCCAAAGCTTGTTTAACTCCTTCTATTAATCTGTCATATGCCCACAGTGAAATAAGCACCAAAGAAAGATTACTGGGCGCAAAATGAAGAAGGACAAACACCAAAGGTGAATCCTTCAGTGACAGAATAACTGTTTACACATATCGGGAAGCATTAGAGCACAAAGCAGTAAAATGAATACAGGTTTTTGTTTGTTTTTTTTTGGTCAGAGAGGCAATAATGTAAGGGTCAAAGAGCACGAAACAGTCATAATACATGGCAGACGGGAATAAATTACATCACATCTTTGGGGAGAGAAAAAAAGGGAAGGTAAGAGCAAAACATGACCAAAGATAATGCCAACATCAACAGCATAAAATCATGGCTCAGGCTCTGTGTTTGATTGATGGGGTGAGTGAGTGGAACTCTGTGGGTGAGGCTTTGGAAAGGCCAGTTCAGGGTTGAAACGGGCATGAGTGAAAAGGAAGAGGGGTTCTGGGACTGTAGGAGTTCCTCTACGGCGCTCAGTTAACTCATCAACATTCAAACACCCCCACCCCATAAACCTTTTAGTCACATTTCAGCAAATAATTTCAAAGAACCAATGCATTTGAGTTACCATGACTACCAAAACATGTAACATTACATTTCAGAAAAAAAAAACAGACATGAGGAAAGACACAAGAGCTGCAAAGGAAAAAGGACTTTGTAAATCTAGAACTTTCTGACTTCTTCTCTCGCTGCCATTTCTCTAAAGTCTAGTTTCCATGGCAATGCTACGGTTGTCTCCCTCCACTCTTTGTCTCTGTGTCTGAGGGAAGTGCTTGCGCCGTGACGACTGGAGGACAGCAGAGCATGGTGGCACGTTTGAGGAACAAGAGGATTCTGGAGGACTTCCTAAACGGGTAGTTTATTTTTATTTTTTTCCTAACTAACAAAGAAAGCAATGTGTGATGGGAGGGTGAGGAGAAACCAGCTCAGCTATCTTTACGCTGCCATCTGTGGCAGATGTGCTGCAAGTGCAACTTGCTACAGCTGCTTTGGGCCCAACCCCATTATGAGAAGTTACTTCCACTCTCCCCGTGTCCTACTTCCACTGTGAGAGTGGCTGACACTGCAGGTGGACGACCTTGTGAGGCTTTAGCAGCACTGTAATCCTCCGGCTGTACGGGGGATATTGTTTCTCAGATTATTCCTGGCTGATGTGCAAACCAAAAAGAACACAGCATGCAGTCATTATTTAGCAACTTATGAAATGTTGATCCTGCACATGATTGCTGAAAGTGAGAGGTTGTTCCGTCAAACCCGTCCCACCGCTCTGCTGTGCTTTCAGTCAGCGGTGAAGCCTCGGGGCCTTATGGCGTCAGCCTATGTAGACTGACAGGCCAGGGCACTGCTTGGAAAAATAATGAATCTCACCCCTCATCCACAAAGTGGGCCAGGCAGTTATCAAGTCTACCATCCTTTCATTTCCTGATGTTTGCCTTGAGCCTGATGACACAGTATGTTAATCTGTGCACCTTTTGGGTCCCCTGAATGCATCTCCGATTCTCCTGCTAACCCTCACAGGAAGGTGACACTTGACCTGAGGTTGATGTGTCGTGCATGTGCTCCCAATGAAAGCTGCCAAGAACCAGGGTAGCTGTTTCGTAGTGACTCGAAATGTGAAAACTGAGCGGATTAATGCAAAAATATTGATGATATTGATACCAAGGCAGTATCGGATCAATGCTAGCTACTAAGACTTATACTTCAGTTTCAGATTCCCTCTTGAAATGTCATTTTATATTTCTATTGTAGATTCTCAACTCCATTGTAAAAATTCATTGTGCTTGGATTTACTCTTTTTGCACTTAAATTTGTTATTTTTATATTGCCTCTGTTTATCATGTTCATGCTATTAATATATTTTCAAGACACTTATAAACTTTATCTAAATTCTGTCCTGGCCTTTAAAAATTAATGAAAGAATAAAAGCAAACATCTAAAAGTCAGAAGTTGGGTGATATATTATTCTTAAACCACTATTGTATCAGTATTAATATCGGTATCGGCCTTGTATTTACTTGGTATCGAATCGATACCAAAATATACAGTGTCGTACCCCTCTGTGATTTTCTGTCTCAGGTTTAAAACAAATTACAATAAAAAAAGTGTTAAGAGAAAAAAACACAAAACGCCTATAGGTCCAAAATTTGATACTTCAATAAGTTTTATATCGGTATTGATGTCAGTGATTCTGACCTTTAATTTACTTGGAATTGGATTAAAATCAAAATATGAAGTGTAACACACCTCTAGTGAGAGCAGAGTTTTTATATATGTGTATGTAAAGGGATGTAAACAGAGTTTTCCTGATGGTACTTCTGATTTAAACAGCATTGAAAATACAGCTCATGACTCCAGTGACTGCTTGTTTCTGTCATTCACGCCTAAACGTGAGAGAATATCAGATATTCTGTCTGATTTATTGAGCTCGACTCCACTGATTTAAGCTGCTGAGGCGGTGGGTTCACATTTAGGCCACATGATGAAACTTTTTTTTTTTTTTTTTTTTTATCTCAACTCTCATGCCGCACCGCTTGAAAGCCCAGCGTGACTCACCTACCAGCTTTATTTACACAAAATGAAACCAGGCTAGATGGACTCTGATGCATTAATGTCACTCGCTTGAAAACATTCGTGCTGCCGATAACGCCGCGCTGCTCGCACGCGTTTGAAATATTTACATAAAAAGGAAAAAAAAAAAAAAAAAAGGGGGCTGTTTGGAGGCCGAGCATTCTGTAAGCCGGCTTTGATTAGACCGCAGATGGAATATCCAGCAGCATGTCCGAGCCCGATACTTCGCTTGCTGCGGAACGATACCACAATAGGAGCAATTACGACCAAACGTAAGGGTTCCATAAGCTGTCTGCAAATGGTGCATTTCCAGCTGTCGCTCTCAGAAAAAAAGAGATTCATTTTGAAAAAAAACCCCAAACAAACAAAAAACAGCCACATCAATAACAACAAAATAATGCCCCTGACTTTATATAGTGTTTTGCAGGGTGTTACATATTTGCGGGAATGAAATTCACCCGTCAGCCCCTGCAGCGTTTGAGCCACTGGATTGCCTCTATAAACCTGGGCAGATTTGATTTCACAGTGAGAAACAAGTCAGGCCTGCAGAGAGAATCTCAGCCTGATTTGAAAACATCATAATTTACCATTTCTCCTCTATCCTGTCTTTATCTCTGCTCTATTTTTTAGTCTTATAAAAAAAACTAAAAAATTCAGCGTCTCATTTTAGCTGATTTTTTCCCCCCGTCAAACTTTTTTTTTTTTTCTAAAGTAAGAAACTGCAAAGCTAATTCACTGTTGAAAATTTAAAGAGATTTGAAACTAATTAAGAGAGAAATGACTAAAATTAGGAGCTCTGGACAGTCTGTGTTCTCTGTTCTCAGAGAAAAATGCAAACACATTCCCTGGTAGTCTGAAGGGTGAGTGAGAGGACGTCCCGCTGGGAAAGCAGCGACGCAAGGAGAAAAAAAAAAAAAAGAAGAAGCAATTCTCCCTCTACAGATGTGGATTTGGATTTAATTATAGCTTAAATGAGTTCTGGGATCGCTTGCTGCACGCTTTTTATTTAAACATAGACAACACACACATATGTGGGTGAATACAGATCAGTCAAGAGTTTTGTTTTCAGTAATTACAGCTTGAGGTTTGACTTAAAATGGAAGTTATTTTTCATCAAACTAGACAAATGTTTTGTTTTGTTTTCATTTTGTATAATTTCATAGATGGAATATGAGCTATGAGCAGTTTTGGTCAGTACTCTACATACATACACTACATTATATATTAATTTTGGACTTCTACTGTTGCTTCTTTCCATCAGGAAAGGAGAATCAGGGTTGAAAACAAGAACCGTGTGAAAAAAAATGATTGTGAATTTGTCAAATACACAGCGTAACAACTATACATGAAAGGACCCTTTAGCCAGCTGCAGAGAAACCATACAGCGTTTTAGTCCTAAAGTGCTTCTGGTATGATTCTGATTGGATGATGAAGCATTTTTCTCAGCAGCAATCATGCTGTGAATTGGTTTGGTTCTCAGCTTTGCAAAACGAGGACAGTGGTTGATTTTCAGGAGTTTGTGGGAGGAGATAAGATCAGTTTCTTATGCACGTATTGACCCATCACTGATCTCCCAAAATTAAGAAAATTGGTTGTTCGGTTTGAACGCCTCGCGCACAGTTTGTCATTTCTGGTGAATAACTCCATTTTTGTATAAAAGTGATTTCCAGGATGGGTTTGGATTATCTGTGAAGGAAGCCGAAAACTTCAATTCAGATCCCAAAAACATCTCAGAACTGATTCTAGAAAGCTAAAGCTGGCTAACATCAAACATTCCGAGGAGTCTTAACCTCAGTCGCACTGAAAATGTATAGATTTTTGTATAGATTAAAAGCTCACTTGGGCAAAGAAACCTAGTTTGTCCAACCTGCACCTGAGTGTAATTCCCTGAAAGCCTTACAGCTGAATCAAATAATGAGATAAAAGAAAAATCCTCCAAAAGAAAACATCTTTTTATTTAAGTAGAAGGTTGATATGGTCAACATAATGTTGAGAAGCTTTCAGAAGGTTAACCAACTCTTTCAAATTATTAGAAAGCCAAGAAATTCCTGGAACCGCTTGGAAATTTTATCTGAACCGAGATCAAAAACTGGTTCTTCTGGGGGCGTGCTGTGGTGGCGTAGGGGATACCGCGGCCCACATTTGGAGGCCTTGAGTCCTCGACGCGGCCGTCGCAGGTTCGATTCCCAGACCCGGCGACATTTGCCGCATGTCTTCCCTCCTCTCTCTCCCTCTTCCTGTCAGCCTATTGTTATATAAGGAACACTAGAGCCCACAAAAAGACCCCCTGGTGGGGAGAAGAAAAAAAAAAAAGGTTCTTCTGGTGATCTTGGGATGGAAGAAAGAATCATTCAACATTTCACAATGAAAAAAATATAGTATTATTACTGTCACAAATTATTTACCAGTCGGGTATTATTGTTCAGTAATTGGATTATCTTTTTTCCCCACCAATTATATTTGCAGAATAACAAATGTTTCTGTTTGTTTGACTGTTTGAAACACAAAGAACCGGCAAAACTTTGAAGGATCTAAAATTTAGGCTGCGTATTCAGTTAATAATTATTCATGGTGATTTCACATTCATTACTTAAGTTCTATTTCTCTCGGCTAAATTGTGCGATCGAAGCATCAGGTGAAGCCGTGTCGCAGGTTTGGATTTGACATCCAAGATCAGAGGAGGAGAACCATTTCTGGAACCTGCTATTCAGAGATCATCGCCAAACATCCAAACTGGGGAACCCATTTATTAAACCTGGGTCTGTTTCCTGGGCAAGGGACCTCAAAGAAGCATCACACTGACAAATAACTGACACCCAAACTCATTGAGCGGCATCACACTGGACTGGAGGGCTCAGCGCTCCGGGGTCAGCCCTCATTTATCACCCTATCTCCTACCCTCACTCGTCGACCTAAAGAGAGCATTTGCAGGTTGTCTCTATGGTGTGTCATCTGATGAATTATTGAGGAGCTCCCCCAAAGCTCTGATCTTGTCAGAGTAAAACTGATATAGCGTCTACAACGTCCTACGACTGATAAGTAGCATGAGGTTGGCGAGAGAAAGGCAAAGTGAGGTCATGCGGAGGTGGAGCAAACTCATCAAGTGAAATATGGAGATGGGATGGAAGACGTAATGAGCAGAACTTGCTGTTGGACGAATAGGCTTTTCTGAAACGTGTGCTGCAGTAAATGACATTTTATTAGTCTTTTTGGGAAAAAATTAGGTAACACTTTATTTGACGGGTTGTGAATAAGACTGTCATAACACGTCATAAACATGACATAACACCGTCAGAAACATGATATAAAACCTGTCATGAACACGAATATGTCTTCATGAATATTTATGACTGTTGTCATAAAGTGTCATTTAGTAAATCATGACACTTTTAATACAAAGCTGACATTATTCAAAATGTCTTTGTTATGACAACTTGACATTAACCAAGAAATTATGATCTGACATAAATTTATTATAAAAGTATAAAAGTATATGAAGACGTATTCATGTTCATGACAGGTGTTATGTTTATGACGGTGTCATGACAGTCTCATTCAGAAGCCGTCAAATAAAGAGTTATCAAAAATTGTTGCGTCCATATTCGCGTTGTCATTTTCTGCTTTGAATCCAGCTTTGTAATAGAGTCCTTCTCATTTCTGGGTCTGTTTGCTCCCTCTGACTTAGGCTCATTACCACCAAGGGCAGATTCCAACCAGCACTCTAATTGGATGATGTAATTAAGCCTCACTTACAGTCAAAGTTTAATTAGCCTAGTGGGAAAGCAGGATTTGTTCATGGGAATTCCACTCTACTTGCATTCCCAATTTTGCATCCTGTTCCCGTTCTCTCTCTCCCTCCCTGTGGTATCTCCATCTCACTCCCTTCTCAGTTCTCCGTTCTCCTTTGAGAGCAACACAACGTGATAAGCATCTCAACAAAACTCCCTTCCACTCATCGTCGCCTCATGACTGTTCGTTTGATACATTTCCCATCTGCTCTTCACTTAACAGCAGCCAGAACACAGCGGCATTCCTTCATTCTCATGAGCAAAGACAACTTTTAGACCTTCAGACATCCTCTAGCATGGGCATCAAAGGATCTCCTGGTTTGGATTGTGAGTCTCTGGTCAGTCATTCAACGTATTCTATCTTGGTTATACATCTAAACACATCACCACAAGGGTCCCCCTAGGCAAAAAGAGGCACTGAGACTTCTTTTCTCCTTAGTGTGTACACTACCTCAACAGACTAGATCAGGGATAGTCAAATCAAGGCCCTAAGGGCAGGTTCTAGATGTGTCTGTGCTTCGGCACACCGGGGTGAAATAATCAGGTCATAAGAAGGACAATGGAGAACTTGACCGCACTGAGGAGGAAATCCAGCCATTTGATTGATGTGTGTGTGGGACCAGGGACACATCTAAATGTTCCAGGACACCGACAAGTCGTAAGGCCTGGAGGTAAAGACCCCTGGACTAGATCATTTGATCAAATGGCTCTTCATATAACTGCACAGCTTTGTCTGTAATCCCCACCTACACCACTATATCTGCATTAACTGAGTCTTTATCTCTTGCTCAGTCAAAGGTAGCTAGAAACTTGAGCAATCAATGACCAGCTGACCTTTAAAGGTGTTGCCTCAACTGTGTGATCGTTCTGCTTTTCATTGTTAAACAAGACAGATCATGCCGTACCTAACCCAACACACTGCTCAGCTCCCGGTGAAGTCTGTGGTGATCTCTGGCCTTGATGACAGCTATGACCTCCCAACTCATCTCCCTGCACGCGCAGTAAAACCTCTCAGATGGTCACAATACGACGCCGTGTTTGGTCTTTAACTTGCCCGAGAGAGCACCAGTTGGTTAGCCACCCAGATCAAACTCAAGTTAATGTTGTCAAGCTGCAAAGTGCTTACTGGAATGTCTGTCGTCTACATTAAAGCTCTCCAAAAGGCTAATGCTAAGACTGGCATGATCACTCTGGTGATCAAGGAATCATAAACTAGCTATGCCTACACCGTGCTCAAGGCAATGTTAACTGATGCAGTATTTCAAACACTATTTGGATATTTATGTGATGAACAAACACAAAGTAGAACACAATTATAAAGTTGAAGGAAAATGAGACAGTTTGTAAGTTATTTTAGTTTCTAGCAAATGTATCTGTATTTGTATCTACATGATATCAAATTTGTCTACCACATTTAATCTCAGTAAAACACTGTAAAGTTTGTGGTTATCACATGACAAAATGTAAACAAACAAAAATTATGGGGAATGAATATGTTTGCTAGGTGCTGAACTTTACTAGTGCAGCTGCGAGTAAACCCATCTGTACGGCGCGTAGAGCTTTACAGAAGCAGAAACTAGTCGTATTGATCCCTATGAATTCCCAGCCCTCATATCAGGCACAGCTTAATAGAAACTCCACAGCTGCGCTTAACATTTTTCTGTCCTTCCTAAAGGCAGCTCAATAATGTCCAGCTCCTTCTCACATATAATTGAAAACACTGGGAATTGGTCCTATCTCTGACAGGCTGCAAGCCTGTATTTGTGGAGATGGGGGGTGGTGGGGGGGGACATGTGCTGCGGACAATGTTGATTCTTCTCTCCTTGTCCATAGCTTTCAAAGAGGCTTATCCAACCTGGCTGGCTCGCCACGCTGGAGCCGTTTCAGCATCTGGGCGGCGCGATACGGAGCACGTGTGCATACACGCGAGCAAGTGTGTTTATTTCTCAGGAGAGTCGGCTGCAGAGAGAAAACTTCACACCCTCAGAGTGAGAGAGGCAAGTGTCTGTCTGGAGAGGTGAACATGTATGCCTCTATCTCTGGGTGTGTGTGTGTGTGTGTGTGTGTGTGTACGCGTGTTTGTGTTTGTGGGTGGGCAAAGAGAGTTGCATTTCCCCACAGGAGATTAAGGCTGGGCATAGAATCCACTGAAATACTCTCATTTCTGCTTTCGATAAGAGTGGAACCGTGGCTCTATTTCGGTCCCAACCACCTACAGAGAAAACCGCAGGAGAGTGCTGCTCTCCAGTTCCTGAACACAGCTTCAGATCAGTTTCTCTTCACACAAGCATACTGATAGGCTCTGTAATCTCTTACTATTTACAGGCGCGACACAGCCATAATCCTTATTCCCAGTTTATTCTGGAGAAGCGCAGCGACGTTAAGAAGCAAACACGGCAATTCTGCCATCTTTTCTATTTTCCAACTTTTTCAAATGGTAAATGTTCCCTGAAATGAGGTCTGTTGCTTTTTCCTAGATAGATTTGTTTACAAATGAAAAGAAGTGGTATGCTTTTCATGTAAATGGTGATATTGGAAGGCTTCGTAACTTTATAAGAGAAGATTCAAGGGCTGCTTTTCAAGTGGGAGCCATTTTGTTTCCGGCCATAGGTTACATTGTAAATCTCATCAGTCATCTTGAGCAAGTGGAATCAACTCTACATGCTGCGGTTTGTAGTCAGAGAAGTATTGTTCAGTTCAAACCTTCTGTTTTTATTCCACTTCAAATTAATGGTTTGAAGTGAAATTCTGAGATGATCAGTGACAGTAGAAAACAGATCACATCACTGTGATTTTGTGCAAAAATGAAATAAAAAATTCTTGCTACAATGCTATATCAAGGTGGACTATAGAAATTAAAAAACAACTCAAACATGAAATAATTCTTACTAAGGTGACAATATCTGCTATCATAGTCTTTTAGGTATCGACAGTTTCACAATAAACATCTTTTAAATTGGCCGTTTTGACAGTAAAGCTGTGTTTATGTTGCTGCTAACAGGTATGTAGCTGTTAGCCTCCCACCATTCCCAGGACTCTGACTGTTTTAAATGATCTTTCTTTACTGTAGTTCAGTTTTGATTGGTCCAAGTTTCTTACATAAATATAATAGTTATGTAAGAAGTTTAGTTTGGGATGAAGAAGGACCATAAAAGCAGATGCTAGCTTTCGTATTGTTAGTGGCTAGCAGCTAGCAAATCACGTTTTTCTCAGCTACTTTATTCTGGTTTTTTTTTTTTTAAATCACTTTCTTTTTTTAAGTTGAGTGTCTAAAATGCTGCCAGTAAGACAATTTATCAGTACGGGAGGTTTCTATGCATTTGTTACACCTATGAAAACTCTTCATTACTCAAACTCTATGCAACGAAACCTGCCATCTCAACATCTGCTGCCTTCCTCACGTCAAAATAGGAGCGTCAAACATGAATGCAGCA